>NC_061100.1:7520992-7540108 GCF_015104395.2 Macrobrachium nipponense
GTTGTCCCTATCCCTTGCGAATCCTGGGGTCGACTTTACACATTAGAAAGTTTACTTGGGAAGTAGCTTCTCTCAACAGTTATATTTTTAGGATTATCATAAAATCTGGGGAGTTATTAGCACCATCTCTCTCACATTAAGGTATACTAATGCATTTGTCTTTAGAAACCATGTACAGTACGTACATAATAATGAAATATCTTTGAATTTTGAGTTCTCTTCAATTTTGTATCTTTTTTGTCTGTTGTGTGTAATATTCTTGAAGTTAACTACAATGTACTTCTGTTCATTTGTATTATGAACATACCTTATACGTATGACTTGAGTTTCAGTGATTCTCAACTCCTGGAAATAAAACTTCATTTTCCTAGGTAATTGATCTGTAATTGTTTTGAGAAACTACTCTTTTATGATTGTATTTATAAGCAAACCAAGAAATGGTTACTTGCTTGCATGTTAATTTTCTTTCAGTATGGTGTTGAATCACATGAGTCAAGGGGCAAGGCTGCAGATATTTAAAGAGGATATTTTATTTTGCTGCCCTGTTAACATTATAATTCAGTCCAGCAGTCTTTTCAGTTCTCAGAGCATTCTTGTAATGATAGTATTCTTACGTTGAATACCCTATACGTACCATCTACTGTTGTATTAAGTGCTCATACAGTTTACAGTTAGCTTCTTTTTTTTCCCAAAGATGCTTCGTGAGACCCACAAAGTAAGCAATAGTGCAGGGGTTTTCTGAGATTTATTTGGCATTCTCTATATTAACCCTTATGAGATGGACTAAAAAATCAATATGCAGCACAGCAGGCCAGGTAAACTTTGATGGTGGCCAAAACCTTCTACGAGAAGTTGAAATGACTACTATTTACAACCCTTGAGGGACGTGGTTTACAAGACAATCATAAATTTTCTAATAAATATTTTATATTTTGGTTTTTTAAATATTTATAATTATAGCTTATACAATATCAAAACAGATAAAAACTAAGATCAGTAACAAATTCTAATTATATATTTGTTATAAAATATTTACGTAAATTTATTGAGATCGAAGATGCAGTAACTCTTTTGGATTACATGTCTTTTGTAAAATTTCTTTGCACTTTTTTTTTTTTTTGTAAAACTACAGTTATAACTCACATACTATCATAAAAGATAAGAACTAAAACCAACAGCAACTCTTGGGTATATTTATGAGCAAATTTATAAAAAGATGGCATGTAAGAGAGAGAGGCAGCACACGCACCCTTGAAGTCAAGATCACAACTAACTCGTGAGCTGCCTGCTTCCTTGATCTTGGCAAGTCTAAAAGTTGCTACGTATTAGTGAATTTATGGGCTATAGAAGTATTGGAACCTCTTTCCTGTCCAATTCCTTCAAATAGATGGCGCGTAATATTGATGCTCACCATGAGTGAATCCGTCCACCACCCAATGCTACTACTTATATGAGGATATCTATCTGTCCATTAAGGGTAAATTATCAAATCTCCACTGTGAAAACATTCATAATACTTCCATTTATTCTTTAAAGATGATATTTTCAGTCTCTTTGATGTGAAGAGGGAGTGTATTGTACAGTCATGGAGCTGCAAAATTTAAAGGTTCTAAAACCAGCATTTGAAGTGTGTCTTATCTTAAAACAACTTGAGACCTACTTGTCTTAGCTTGATAATTGAAACCTCTGTAGCTTATTTTGTGTTGATCTATTCATTGGCTTTTTGTGCATAAATCTTTCAAATATTTTGGACACCAGTTTAGATTATACATATTTTGAACACTATTCTATCTTTGATAGGGAGCCAGTGCAACTCAGACAATAAAAGGGGTAATTTTGTCCCCAGGTACAAAACCCTTTATTAATCTTGCCACTCAGTTCATCATAATTTCCAGCTTCATGGGTAGAACTCTTGACATTTAAACACACGGTGTGACTAACAGTGGTGCATGTATGGGATGTGTCCAAGTTTCATCCCCTCTCAAGAATGGTGAATCCAGTTGGAGTAAATCACTTCCTGTTTTCAGTCTGCGTCCATATTAAATAGTTTTTCACCATTTGTAAAAGAGTAGTATGTATGTGTCTTTATTATCTCTTCAGATTAAATTTTTTTTTTTTAACAATACAAAGTTCTCTCACTCCTTCATGTCAATTGGTTGTGGTTTTCTTTAAGAGTAAAAGAACTGATGTCATTGTCAGTGTGGTACTATTTGTCACCAACTATTGTGCCCATCACCCTCCATTGCATCAGAGTTGATGCTTTACTACCCATTTTGCATGTGATGAGGGATGATCACAAATTTCAGTTTAATTAGGCTTTAGTAGTGTAATTTTTCACATCGTAATCAACATAAGATTAATTTCTTTAAACTTTCACCTGCGGTACTGCCTGTTACCTACTTTATTAAGGTTTTTTGTACCCTTTAAATGTTTTTTTTCCACCAGCCCTTATAACAGATTTGTGTTCACTTAATGTGAATAGAAATAGGCTTTATGGCAGATTCATTCTACTGTAACTCAAACTTGTTATTCACGTGCCTAACTAGTGGAGCAATAAATTGGATGAGAATTAAATACAGTATTGGGAAAATATCCATGGCTGTTAATATTTTCCTCAATGTACTAATGAGAGAAAATATAAAAATTATAACTCATGTAAGAAGAGAATGGATCAGAAGTTGAATGTAGAATGACTGATGTTTATGGATGATGCCCTTTACATTCATATACTAAAGTTAACAGAAGTTGTAGGAACTGGTAATAATATTTGGAAGTGTTTATTGTAAGATCAGTTTAAAAGTGTAAGGTTGTTAGGGAAACAGTGATGAAGGCTGAATTAAATTTGAGATGAATTTAATTGATTCAAATAAGTCTTTGGGGTTATGAAATCATAGTAGTATGAGAAGAGAGGTGAATTGCAAGGCAGGTGATTTAAGGAAAATATTATGACATTTTCAATATTTATGCAGTAAAAGATCTAGAAAGGACATAGTTGGACTGTACAGGGAAAATGTCACCCACTCCTATTAGGTGAAGTGGTGGATATTGCATATGAATGAAAAATTAGAAAAGGAAGCTTCTGTAGGGGGAATGTTTGTGATGTAATGAGGAAGAATGTTTGAAAGGTGATTACTTTTGAGAAGGAAGAGAGATGTGGTAAAAATATTAACATAAAAGATGTACCAAAGCTTTTTAGGGGGGCTTGGTCATGCAAAATGAGAGAGATGGGATTAGTGAATGGGGTGCATGATTTGTAAGTTTTTAGGATGACAGAGGAGAGATAGACCAAGAAATTGCTGGGTTGATGTGATGATTAGAGGTGTTAAATAAAAAAGGCTTGATATATATGAACTTTGTACAGATGGAAATAATTGGTTGTACAGATGGAAATAATTGGCACAGCATATCGTATGTGAATGGAAAGGATTGATATATTATGGGTGCTTAAACTTCATTGCAGAATCCAGCTATCAATAATTATGTGTAAGAATGTGGATTTGTCTTTAAGTATGATATTCACCTTTGATTAATTAATTACAAGATAGATGTGACTGTGACTAGTTGTCTTGTTTTGTCTCTGAAGCATCCATGTTTTTAAGGTTATGACATCCAGGTAAAAAATGCACTTATTACCAACTAATGTCCAAGGGCATTTATAATATATTTGGCAACCCATAACTAATTATCACATACTGGGTATATCTTATTTTTGCAATGATTTAATATTTGGTGAGAATTTTCATGCATTAGAGTAACTACAGATATAAAAAATACAGCTTGGGATTAGGGTCCTAATGCTGATTTTTGTACATGAACTTTCCTGTCAGACAAGTGGGGAGAAGTCAGCCACGCGCCAGGCGCGAGGCTCCAAACAGGCGCAAGGCACTGGCAAGGTAAGGTGCGAGGCACCAGCCAGGCGCGAGGCACCAGCCAGGCAAACAGGATGCGCCAGCCAGGGCGAGGCGCCAAGTAGGCGCGAGGTGTCAGCCAGGCGCGAGGCGCCAGCCAGGCGCTAGGCTTCATCCAGATGAGATCCAGTTCAAAGAAAGTCCTAGTCTTCTTTGAAACAATGGTGATCTCTAAAGCACTTCATAAGTGACTTGATGATACCTTCAAACAGCTGAGAATTTAAAAGCTCATGAAGTGCGAGCTTTTGCAAATTCTTGTTCTTTTCGTAACAATATGTCAGGAAGACATATTAGCTTTAACATATGAGAGATGCAACTATGTGTTGACTGCTCATTACACGAAGGACTTCAAGTTAACCTACGAGAGATCCTTCTCTCTTGGTTTATATGTATCAGCGGATACGTTGCTGGGATAAGGAGCCGACACTGATCCTTTAATAATGAGTTGAATTTATTTTAACTTAGTGATTTTTTTTTTGAGGTTTGAAAGGAGTTTGGGGGATAACTCTTTTTTTTCAATTCTAGCGCGAACCCTCATGTTAGGAACAGGTGATCGGGATCGGTGTTGCGCTCCTTAGTTATGCCAATAGGCATAGGCATATTGTCATATAAGCGGATTAGCACCCATTGACAAATGCCAATTAGGCTCGACCGAGTAAGTGGATAAGACCCCATCGGTAGACCCACAAGAACTCTTGGCCACAGATCACTATCTTGCTAAGGCTCTTGAGACGAAGCAGACTCCTATGCAATAGCTAGGAAGTCGACCCTTCGTTCTAGAAAACACAGAGGAACCAAGGTCTATAAATACCTACAACATATGTTGTTTACCTGTCTAGTCAGGAGTTAGCTGTCTCTTGCCCTCCACCAAAGGGTGTCAATCAGCTATGTATATATCTGACAGGTAAGTTGAATGTATGAAAATGATATTGTTATGATACAATAAAGTTTCATACATACTTACCTGGCAGATTATACGATTGAAGACACCCACCCAGCCTCCCCGCAGGAGACAGGTGGAAGAGAGAATCTGATTAGAAAACGGGAATGGTTCCTAGTCCTGCCGCCCTGCCGGCCGGTAGATCACCTGACCTACCTGTAGCGTGTGCCGCGAAATTCGAATTTCTGTCGGGGACGACGGAGTCGATAGCTATGTATATATCTGCCAGGTAAGTATGTATGAAACTTTATTGTATCATAACAATATCATTTTATCTAAGGTTAAGTTTAGCCATGGATCGTACGTCTGGCATCGCTAGAGGTGTCAGTTGCCGATGCATCTTCACATAACTGCATATATGGAGCAAATGAGCATTGCCTGGTCAGGGCTGAGAGTTTCATACTGCAGCACATCTAGAGTTTCATACGGAATATATGCTGACAGAAAAACTCAATTCTGCCCTTTTTTACTCTCTTTTAAGAACAAATCCTCCAAATGTGTGACTGAGTGGTCCTGTTAAACTAATTAATAATAAAGGAACTGAAGAACAGCAAAACAGTGGTAAATATATATTATTATTTTTTATTATATTATTCAGAACATAAATTCTATTCATAAGAAATAAGTTCACAGGGGCCATTGACTTGAAATTCCAGCTTCCAAAGAATAAGGTATTCATTTGAAATAAGTGACAAAAGGAAATGCAGAAAGAAGAGATAAGTTTTTAGAAAAGAAAAAATACTTAATAATTTAAATATATAAAAATGTAGGTAAATTATTAAAATACAAGGGGGATTGTTTTTAAGGTAGAATTGTGTTGCATAATTCACTTGAGCTTTTGAAGTTCCATTTGCACAGCAACCTCTGGGAGACTGTTCCACATGCCCAACAATGTGAGGAATAAGGGACTCGGAACTTAGAAGTTTGTCAGTAAGGCCCCTTTACTGCATATCGGTGCTGCCTGTAAAGCAAATCTTGTTACTTACAACAGGAAAAGAGTATCAGGGATCAGTTGTGAATGTGAAAGATGTTAAAATACAACTTAAGAAAAATTGACAAACGAGACCATTCGTAAATGGTGAAAATTATAACTGATAATGTTATCAGATATCCTCACTAGAGAACAGAATTCTAGTAAAGGAGTACAACTTTTTTGCTACATTTGCTGACAATTTTTTTTAGAAGTTTCTTAAAGGTAAGATGTAAATCTTGAGAACTAATAACACATTTGAATACAGTAAAGATTGTTTACTCATTTTTAAGCGCCTCAGTGGCGTGGTTGGTATGGTGTTTGCTTCCCACCTCGGTCGTCACGGGTTCGATTCTCGGCCATTCCATTGAGGAGTGAGAAGTGTATTTCTGGTGATAAAAGTTTCACTTTCGACGTGGTTCGGAAGTCATGTAAAGCCGTTGGTCCTGTTGCTGAATAAACACTGGTTCCATGCAACGTTAAAAACACTATACACAAACAATTTACTCATTTTTATATTTTGTGTGGAAAATAGGTTACTTTCTCACTGATTAATTAGATATTCCTGATTACTACTGTGATTAAAGTTATATTTATTTTTCAGAGGATCCTCTTCTGAAATATCCCTTCTTTTATCGTGCCATGTACACTGTCCTTGAATGGGTTGGACAGCATTTACAACGGAATCGGTTTAATTTCCCCGATTAATCCAACCTGGGGATGATTGGCGAATATCTTATGTTAATAAAGATTATAAAGTAAGTTGAGTTGTTTGATGCTTTGTATCCTTTTGCATCTGTACTCATAATTATTTGGCATCTGTGTTGCACTATAAAAAATTACACTATAAAAAAGTTCCACATCATTACTGTATAGTGGTTTTACTGTACATAATTTGACATTAGTTGACGATACAAACATAAGTATTTTTCTAATGTTGTTATTATTTAATGACTCCTTCAGGTTTGTTCATCTTACCCAAGTGTTCTGTGGTAGTACCCAAGAGTGTTGAAGACTCGGACTTGATAGCAATTAGCTAATTTTCGGCAATCGGACGATTTCCTGTTTTAGCATATCGACATGAGGGGAATGGGTAAAGATGAATCTTTTTGCATGAATCTTTTTGCTAATTTGGAATATGTAATGTAGTTGAGAATTCTTCAAACAATAGGTCATTGTTTATATATCTGATGATATATTGATTAAAATCTCATATTGCGTGCTTTCCCAAATTTTTTTTTTATTGTCAATTTTCTCTTTGCTTATTTGCATGTGCAGTTTGGTATGAAATTTTTAAAGATTTGTCGAACTGCATTGTGATGGTGGATAGTATTTTTAACTTAAATGATGTAAGTGCATTTTCCTTCTGGATAGTATTTTTAGCTTAAATGATGTAAGTGTATTTTTTCTTATAGCAGTACTTATGCAAAGTGGCCAACCCCTGATAACAGCAAATGGTAAGCGATGCAAAGAAGATGAACGATTGTTGAATGGTGTCCTTGCCCGTGAAAAGAGGGGATATATTATTGATACCCGAACACAGAATTTGGCACAGTCAGCAAAGGTAAGGTTAAGGTCATTGGGTAATTTGGTTGCAAAAATATTTGACAGTTTTAACCACACATTAGTAGGTTATTGTATTGGCTTTTAAATGCTTTTGCACATCTTTTACTTCTGTGCTGCCTCATAGCTTTATATTTGGAATAAGCTTGTTATTAAGGGAGGCTTTTTTAGTTATCTTTGGTTAAAGTAGAAGTTTAGAGTCATTAGTGCACATCATGTACTGTAGGTATTTCTAAAGGGTATATCTAGCATCCGTTTGGCACCCAGATACATCCAGCCTTTGTAACTATATTGCTTCTTAGTGTAATTGTGGGGTTTTTCCCTGTTCCACCTTTAGATCTCTGTGCTTCATCTTCACTTTTTTAATCTATTTACCTTGCTGTTCAACCACTCCAACTCCCTTTGTATTCAGTGTCTTGAGCAATGAATGACTGAATTTACCCCCAGTACATGGCTTGGCAGCCTGACTTTCTTAAAATCAACAAAACTGTGTTTTATCTCCGAACATATACTAAATTGGTTAAATGACTTGTATTCTCTAGAAAGGTAAATGACCTTCTCTTCTTGAGGTGTTATTACTGTAGGAGGAATAGGGAAGTGTGATTATAATAAAGAATTGTTTTATGTAGGCAGAAGTTTCAAGTGATTTTTATATGCTGTTTTACAAATGATGACCATTGAATTAAGAAAGTATTTAGTTTTTGTAGTGACATGTTATTGGTACCATCAGTTGTGTGGTAATCTTTTGCAGAAATATTACATGTATTATTCATTGTAGATTAGTTACATATTGAATGATTAGTTGCTGTTTTCAGTTAAGTTGAGCTACCCTGTTGCAGGTATTTCAATCTGTGACCCAGAATCACTTTTTTATTCTTAATGATAAGTTTCTATAGTGTGTAGATGTCTACAGTAATATAAAAAATACTTTTTTTATCAATACAGTGGACCTCACCTATTTGTGGTCAGGATTCACTACTTCACTGATTCACAGATTTTTCTGACATGCATATCCACATTATTCACAGAAATTTGTTTTCGCCGAATTTTTTCAGAGAAATATGTCTTCACTAATTACTGTTTTTTTCATATTATTTTGGTGACTAAATAAATTTTCTCTGATAAAACTATTAAGATAGGCAGTTATGAAGCATTTTTAGTGGGAAATAGGCAGTTATTAGTGGTTTAGATGGGTACTTTAAGTTTCCGCGGATTTCAGCTATTTGCAGAGATAGTTGTCCCTATCCCTTGCGAATCCTGGGGGTCGACTTTACCACATTAGAAAGTTTACTTGGGAAGTAGCTTCTCTCAACAGTTATATTTTTAAGGATTATCATAAAATCTGGGGAGTTATTAGCACCATCTCTCTCACATTAAGGTATACTTAATGCATTTGTCCTTTAGAAACCTCCATGTACTATAATACAGTACGTACATAATAATGAATATCTTTGAAATTTGAGTTCTCTTCAATTTTGTATCTTCTTTTGTTCTCGTGTAGTGTAATATTCTTGAAGTTAACTACAATGTACTCTGTTGTCATTTTTGTATTATGAACAAATACCTTATAGTATTGACTTGAGTTTCAGTGATTCTCAACTCTGGAAATAAAACTTCATTTTCCTAGGTAATTGATCTGTAATTGTTTTGAGAAACTACTCTTTTATGATTGTATTTATAAGCAAACCAAGAAATGGTTTACTTGCTTGCATGTTAATTTTCTTTTCAGTATGGTGTTGAAATCACATGAGTCAAGGGGCAAGGCTGCAGATATTTAAAGAGGATATTTTTTTTTGCTGCCCTGTTAACATTATAATTCAGTCCAGCAGTCTTTTCAGTTCTCAGAGCATTTCTGTAATGATAGTATTCTTACGTTGAATACCCTATACGTACCATCTACTGTTGTATTAAGTGCTCATACAGTTTACAGTTAGCTTCTTTTTTTTCCCAAAGATGCTTCGTGAGACCCACAAAGTAAGCAATAGTGCAGGGGTTTTCTGAGATTTATTTGGCATTCTCCATATTAACCCTTATGAGATGGACTAAAAAATCAATATGCAGCACAGCAGGCCAGGTAAACTTTGATGGTGGCCAAAACCTTCTACGAGAAGTTGAAAATGACTACTATTTACAACCCCTTGAGGGACGTGGTTTACAAGACAATCATAAATTTTTCTAATAAATATTTTTATATTTTTTGGTAAAATTTATAATTATAGCTTATACAATATCAAAACAGATAAAACTAAGATCAGTAACAAATTCTAATTATATATTTGTTATAAAATATTTACGTAAATTTATTGAGATCGAAGATGCAGTAACTCTTTTGGATTACATGTCTTTTGTAAAATTTCTTTGCACTTTTTTTTTTTTTTTGTAAAACTACAGTTATAACTCACATACTATCATAAAAGATAAGAACTAAAACCAACAGCAACTCTTGGGTATATTTATGAGCAAATTTATAAAAAGATTGGCATGTAAGAGAGAGAGGCAGCACCGCACCCTTGAAGTCAAGATCACAACTAACTCGTGAGCTGCCTGCTTCCTTGATCTTGGCAAGTCTAAAAGTTGCTACGTATTAGTGAATTTATGGGCTATAGAAGTATTGGAACCTCTTTCCTGTCCAATTCCTTCAAATAGATGGCGCGTAATATTGATGCTCACCATGAGTGAATCCGTCCACCACCCAATGCTACTACTTATATGAGGATATCTATCTGTCCATTAAGGGTAAATTATCAAATCTCCACTGTGAAAACATTCATAATACTTCCATTTATTCTTTAAAGATGATATTTTCAGTCTCTTTGATGTGAAGAGGGAGTGTATTGTACAGTCATGGAGCTGCAAAATTTAAAGGTTCTAAAACCAGCATTTGAAGTGTGTCTTATCTTAAAACAACTTGAGACCTACTTGTCCTTAGCTTGATTAATTTGAAAACCTTCTGTAGCTTATTTTGTGTTGATTCTATTCATTGGCTTTTTGTGCATAAATCTTTCAAATATTTTTGGACACCAGTTTAGATTATACATATTTTTTTTTTTTTTTTTTTGCACTATTCTATCTTTGATAGGGAGCCAGTGCAACTCAGACAATAAAAGGGGTGGGTTAATTTTGTCCCAGGTACAAAACCCTTTATTAATCTTGCCACTCAGTTTCATCATAATTTCCAGCTTCATGGGTAGAACTCTTGACATTTAAACACACGGTGTGTGACTAACGTGTGCATGTATGGGATGTGGTCCAAGTTTCATCCCCTCTCAAGAATGGTGAATCCAGTTGGAGTAAATCACTTCCTGTTTCAGTCTGCGTCCATATTAAATAGTTTTTTTCACCATTTGTAAAGAGTATTAGTATGTGTCTTTATTATCTCTTCAGATTAAATTTTTTTTTTTTTTTTTTTTTTTTTTTTTAACAATACAAAGTTCTCTCACTCCTTCATGTCAATTGGTTGTGGTTTTCTTTAAGAGTAAAAGAACTGATGTCATTGTCAGTGTGGTACTATTTGTCACCAACTATTGTGCCCATCACCCTCCATTGCATCAGAGTTGATGCTTTACTACCCATTTTGCATGTGATGAGGGATGATCACAAATTTCAGTTTAATTAGGCTTTAGTAGTGTAATTTTTCACATCGTAATCAACATAAGATTAATTTCTTTAAACTTTCACCTGCGGTACTGCCTGTTACCTACTTTATTAAGGTTTTTTGTACCCTTTAAATGTTTTTTTTCCACCAGCCCTTATAACAGATTTGTGTTCACTTAATGTGAATAGAAATAGGCTTTATGGCAGATTCATTCTACTGTAACTCAAACTTGTTATTCACGTGCCTAACTAGTGGAGCAATAAATTGGATGAGAATTAAATACAGTATTGGGAAAATATCCATGGCTGTTAATATTTTCCTCAATGTACTAATGAGAGAAATATAAAAATTATCACTCATGTAAGTAAGAGAATGGATCAGAAGTTGAATGTAGAATGACTGATGTTTATGGATGATGCCCTTTACATTCATATACTAAAGTTAACAGAAGTTGTAGGACTGGTAATAATATTTTGGAAGTGTTTATTGTAAGATCAGTTTAAAAGTGTAAGGTTGTTAGGGAAACAGTGATGAAGGCTGAATTAAATTTGAGATGAATTTAATTGATTTTCAGGATAAGTCCTTTGGGGTTTTATGAAAATCATAGTAGTATGAGAAGAGAGGTGAATTGCAAGGCAGGTGATTTAAGGAAAATATTATGACATTTTCAATATTTATGCAGTAAAAGATCTAGAAAGGACATAGTTGGACTGTACAGGGGAAAATGTCAACCCAACTCCTATTTAGGTGAAGTGTGGATATTGCATATGAATGAAAAATTAGAAAAGGAAGCTTCTGTAGGGGAATGTTTGTGATGTAATGGAGGAAGAATGTTTTGAAAGGTGATTACTTTTGAGAAGGAAGAGATGATTGGTAAAAAATATTAACATAAAAGATGTACCAAAGCTTTTTAGGGGGGCTTGGTCATGCAAAATGAGAGAGATGGGATTAGTGAATGGGGTGCATGATTTGTAAGTTTTTAGGATGACAGAGGAGAGATAGACCAAGAAATTGCTGGGTTGATGTGATGATTAGAGGTGTTAAATAAAAAAGGCTTGATATATATGAACTTTGTACAGATGGAAATAATTGGTTGTACAGATGGAAATAATTGGCCCACAGCATATCGTATGTGATGGAAAGGATTGATATATTATGGGTGCTTAAACTTCATTGCAGAATCCAGCTATCAATAATTATGTGTAAGAATGTGGATTTGTCTTTAAGTATGATATTCACCTTTGATTAATTAATTACAAGATAGATGTGACTGTGACTAGTTGTCTTGTTTTGTCTCTGAAGCATCCATGTTTTTAAGGTTATGACATCCAGGTAAAAAATGCACTTATTACCAACTAATGTCCAAGGGCATTTATAATATATTTGGCAACCCATAACTAATTATCACATACTGGGTATACTATTTTTGCAATGATTTAATATTTGGTGAGAATTTTCATGCATTTAGAGTAACTTACAGATATAAAAAATACAGCTTGGGATTAGGGTCCTAATGCTGATTTTGTACATGAACTTTCCTGTCAGACAAGTGGGGAGAAGTCAGGCCACGCGCCAGGCGCGAGCGTCCAAACAGGCGCAAGGCACTGGCAGGTAAGGTGCGAGGCACCAGCCAGGCGCGAGGAAAACCAGCCAGGCGCGAGGAACCAGCCAGGCGCGAGGCGCCAGGCAAACAGGATGCGCCAGCCAGGCGCAAGGCGTCAGCCAGGGCGAGGCGCCAAGCAGGCGCGAGGTGTCAGCCAGGCGCGAGGCGCCAGCCAGGGCGAGGTGTCAGCCAGGCGCGTGGCGCCAGCCATGCGCAAGCACTGGCAAGGGTAAGGTGCGAGGCACCAGGCCAGCGCAAGGCACCAGCCAGGCAAAACAGGAGAATGCGCCAGCCAGGCGCAAGGCACCAAGCCAGGCGGAGGTCGCCAAGCAGGCGCGAGGGTGTCAGCCCAGGCGCGAGGCTCCAAACAGGCGCAAGGCACTGGCAAGGTAAGTGCGAGCACCAGCCAGGCGCGAGGCACCAGCCAGGCAACAGGATGCGCCAACCAGGCGCAAGGCGCCAGCCAGGGCGAGGCGCCAAGCAGGCGCGAGGTGTCAGCCAGGCGCGAGGCGCCAGCCAGGCGCTAGGCTTCATCCAGATGAGATCCAGTTCAAAGAAAGTCCTAGTCTTCTTTGAAAAACAATGGGTGATCTCTAAAGCACTTCATAAGTGACTTGATGATACCTTCAAACAGCTGAGAATTTAAAAGGCTCATGAAGTGCGAGCTTTTGCAAAATTCTTGTTCTTTTCTTAACAATTGTCAGGAAAGACATATTAGCTTTAACATATGAGAGATGCAACTATGTGTTGACTGCTCATTCCACGAAGGACTTCAAGTTAACCTACGAGAGATCCTTCTCTCTTGGTTTATATGTATCAGCGGATACGTTTGCTGGGATAAGGAGCCGACACTGATCCTTTTAATAATGAGATTTGAATTTATTTTAACTTAGTGATTTTTTTTTTGAGGTTTGAAAAAGGAGTTTGGGGGATAACCTCTTTTTTCAATTCTAGCGCGAACCCTCATGTTAGGAACAGGTGATCGGGATCGGTGTTGCGCTCCTTAGTTATGCCAATAGGCATAGGCATATTGTCTATAAGCGGATTAGCACCCATTGACAAATGCCAATTAGGCTCGACCGAGTAAGTGGATAAAGACCCCCCCCCATCGGTAGACCCACAAGAACTCTTGGCCACAGATCACTATCTTGCTAAGGCTCTTGAGACGAGCAGACTCCTATGCAATAGCTAGGAAGTCGACCCTTCGTCTAGAAACACAGAGGAACCAAGGTCTATAAATACCTACAACATATTGTTGTTTTACCTGTCTAGTCAGGAATTAGCTGTCTCTGCCCTCCACCAAAGGGTGTCAATCAGCTATGTATATATCTGACAGGTAAGTTGAATGTATGAAAATGATATTGTTATGATACAATAAAAGTTTCATACATACTTACTGGCAGTTATATACGATTGAGACCCCCCAGCCCTCCCCCGCAGGAGACGGTGGAAGAGAGAATCTGATTTAGAAAACGGGAATGGTTTTTCCTAGTCCTGCCACCAGCGGCAGGCCGGTAGATCACCTGAACCTACCTGTAGCGTGTGCCGCGAAATTCGAATTTCTGTCGGGGACGACGGAGTCGATAGCTATGGTATATAATCTGCCAGGTAAGTATGTATGAAACTTTATTGTATCATAACAATATCATTTTATCTAAGGTTAGTTTAGCCATGGATTGTACGTCTGGCATCGCTGAGGTGTCAGTTGCTGATGCATCTTCACTAACTGCATATATGGAGCAAATGAGCATTGCCTGGTCAGGGCTGAGAGTTTCATACTGCAACACATCTAGAGTTTCATACAGGAATATATGCTGCACAGAAACTCAATTCTGCCCTTTTTTACTTCTCTTTTAAGAACAAATCCTCCAAATGTGTGACTGAGTGGTCCTGTTAAACTAAATAATAATAAAGGAACTGAAGAACAGCAAAAACAGTGGTAAAATATTTTTATATTATTATTTTTTTCATTATTATTATTCAGAACATAAATTCTATTCATAAGAAATAAGTTCACAGGGGCCATTGACTTGAAATTCCAGCTTCCAAAGAATAAGGTATTCATTTGAAATAAGTGACAAAAGGTTAAATGCAGAAAGAAGAGATAAGTTTTTAGAAAAGAAAAAATTACTTAATAATTAAATATATAAAAATGTAGGTAAATTATTAAAATACAAGGGGGATTGTTTTAAGGTAGAATTGTGTTGCATAATTCACTTGAGCTTTTGAAGTTCCATTTGCACAGCAACCTCTGGGAGACTGTTCCACAGTCCAACAATGTGAGGAATAAGGGACTCTGGAACTTAGAAGTTTGTCAGTAAGGCCCCTTTACTGCATATCGGTGCTGCCTGTAAAGCAAATCTTGTTACTTACAACAGGAAAAGAGTATCAGGGATCAGTTGTGAATGTGAAAGATGTTAAAATACAACTTAAGAAAAATTGACAAACGAGACCATTCGTAAATGGTGAAAGTTATAACTGCTAATGTTATCAAACAGAAACTTACCACCTCAAACCACTCTAAAAGAGATAAATCTCTGGCAGAAACAGATATCCTCACTAGAGAACAGAATTCTAGTAAAGGAAGTACAACTTTTTTGCTACATTTGCTGACAATTTTTTTAGAAGTTTCTTAAAGGTAAGATGTAAATCTTGAGAACTAATAACACATTTGAATACAGTAAAGATTGTTTACTCATTTTTAAGCGCCTCAGTGGCGTGGTTGGTATGGTGTTTGCTTCCCACCTCGGTCGTCACGGGTTCGATTCTCGGCCATTCCATTGAGGAGTGAGAAGTGTATTTCTGGTGATAAAAGTTCACTTTCGACGTGGTTCGGAAGTCATGTAAAGCCGTTGGTCCTGTTGCTGAATAAACACTGGTTCCATGCAACGTTAAAACACTATACAAACAAACAATTTACTCATTTTTATATTTTGTGTGGAAAATAGGTTACTTTCTCACTGATTAATTAGATATTCCTGATTACTACTGTGATTAAAGTTATATTTATTTTTCAGAGGATCCTCTTCTGAAATATCCCTTCTTTTATCGTGCCATGTACACTGTCCTTGAAGATGGGTGGACAGCATTTACAACGGAATCGGAATTTTCCCGATTAATCCAACCTGGGGATGATTGGCGAATATCTTATGTTAATAAAGATTATAAAGTAAGTTGAGTTGTTTGATGCTTTGTATCCTTTTGCATCTGTACTCATAATTATTTGGCATCTGTGTTGCACTATAAAAAATTCCACTATAAAAAATTCCACATCATTACTGTATAGTGTTTTACTGTACATAATTGACATTAGTTGACGATACAAACATAAGTATTTTACTAATGTTGTTATTATTTAATGACTCCTTCAGGTTTGTTCATCTTACCCAAGTGCTGTGGTAGTACCCAAGAGTGTTGAAGACTCGGACTTGATAGCAATAGCTAATTTTCGGCAATCCGGACGATTTCCTGTTTTAGCATATCGACATGAGGGAATGGTAAAGATGAATCTTTTTGCATGAATCTTTTTGCTAATTTGGAATATGTAATGTAGTTGAGAATTCTTCAAACAATAGGTCATTGTTTATATATCTGATGATATATTGATTAAAATCTCATATTGCGTGCTTCCCAATTTAAATTATTGTCAATTTTCTCTTTGCTTATTTGCATGTGCAGTTTGGTATGAAATTTTTAAAGATTTGTCGAACTGCATGTGATGGATAGTATTTTAACTTAAATGATGTAAGTGCATTTTCCTTCTGGATAGTATTTTTAGCTTAAATGATGTAAGTGAATTTTTCTTATAGGCAGTACTTATGCAAAGTGGCCAACCCCTGATAACAGCAAATGGTAAGCGATGCAAAGAAGATGAACGATTGTTGAATGGTGTCCTTGCCCGTGAAAAGAGGGGATATATTATTGATACCCGAACACAGAATTTGGCACAGTCAGCAAAGGTAAGGTTAAGGTCATTGGGTAATTTTGGTTGCCAAAAATATTTGACAGTTTTAACCACACATAGTAGGTTAGTATTGGTTTTAAATGCTTTGCACATCTTTTACTTCTGTGCTGCCTCATAGCTTATATTTGGAATAAGCTTGTTATTAAGGGAGGCTTTTTAGTTATCTTTGGTTAAAGTAGAAGTTTAGAGTCATTAGTGCACATCATGTACTGTAGGTATTTCTAAAGGGTATATCTAGCATCCGTTTGGCACCCAGATACATCCAGCCTTTGTAACTATATTGCTTCTTAGTGTAATTGTGGGGTTTTTCCCTGTTCCACCTTTAGATCTCTGTGCTTCATCTTCACTTTTTTAATCTATTTACCTTGCTGTTCAACCACTCCAACTCCCTTTATTCAGTGTCTTGAGCAATGAATGACTGAATTTACCCCCAGTACATGGCTTGGCAGCCTGACTTTCCTTAAAGTAAAAACTGTGTTATATCTGAAACATATACTAAATTGGTAAATGACTTGTATTCTCTAGAAAGGTAAATGACCTTCTCTTCTTGAGGTGTTATTACTGTAGGAGGAATAGGGAAGTGTGATTATAATAAAGAATTGTTTTATGTAGGCAGAAGTTTCAAGTGATTTTATATGCTGTTTACAAATGATGACCATTGAATTAAGAAAGTATTTAGTTTTGTAGTGACATGTTATTGGTACCATCAGTTGTGTGGTAATCTTTTGCAGAAATATTACATGTATTATTCATTGTAGATTAGTTACATATTGAATGATTAGTTGCTGTTTTCAGTTAAGTTGAGCTACCCTGTTGCAGGTATTCAAATCTGTGACCCAGAATCACTTTTTTATTCTTAATGATAAGTTCTATATGTATGTAGATGTCTACAGTATATAAAAAATACTTTTTTATCAATACAGTGGACCTCACCTATTTGTGGTTCAGGATTCACTACTTCACGATTCACAGTTTTTCTGATGCATATCCACATTATTCACAGAAATTTGTTTTCGCCGAATTTTTCAGAGAAATATGTATTCACTAATTACTGTTTTTTCATATTATTTTGGTGACTAAATAAATTTTCTCTGATAAAACTATTAAGATAGGCAGTTATAAGCATTTTTAGTGGGAAATAGGCAGTTATCAGTGGTTTTAGATGGGTACTTTAAGTTTTCGCGGATTTCAGCTATTTGCAGGAGATAGTTGTCCCTATCCCTTGCGAATCCTGGGGGTCGACTTTACCACATTAGAAAGTTTACTTGGGAAGTAGCTTCTCTCAACAGTTATATTTTTAAGGATTATCATAAAATCTGGGGAGTTATTAGCACCATCTCTCTCACATTAAGGTATACTAATGCATTTGTCTTTAGAAACCATGTACTATAATACAGTACGTACATAATAATGAAATATCTTTGAATTTTGAGTTCTCTTCAATTTTGTATCTTCTTTTGTCTCGTGTAGTGTAATATTCTTGAAGTTAACTACAATGTACTTGTTGTCATTTTGTAATTATGAACATACCTTTATACGTTATTGACTTGAGTTTCAGTGATTCTCAACTCCTGGAAATAAAACTTTCAGTTTCTCTAGGAAATTGATCTGTAATTGTTTTTGAGAAAACTACCTCTTTATGATTGTATATTTATTAAGCAACCCAAGAAATGGTTTACTTGCTTGCATGTTAATTTTCTTTCAGTATGGTGTTGAATCACGCCATGAGTCAAAGGGCAAGGCTGCAGATAATTTAAAGAGGATATTTTATTTTGCTGCCCTGTTAACATTTATAATTCAGTCCAGCTACAGTCTTTTCAGTTCTCCAGGCCTTCTTGTAATGATAGTTATTCTTACGTTGAATCTATACGTTAACATCTACTGTTGTATTAAGGCTCATACAGTTACAGTTAGCTTCTTTTTTTTCCCAAAGATGCTTCGTGAGACCCACAAAGTAAGCCAATTAGTGAGGGGTTTTCTGAGATTTTTTAGGCTTCTCTATATTTAACCCTTATGAGAGAGGACTAAAAAACATCAATATGCAGCACAGGCGGCCAGGTAAACTTGATGGTGGCCAAAACTCTACGAGAAGTGAAAATGACTACTATTACAAACCCTTGAGGGACGTGCGTTTACAAGGAAAATCATAAATTTTCTAATAAATATTTTTATATTTTTTGGTTTTAAAATTTAATAATTATAGCTTATACAATATCAAAACAGATAAAAATTAAGATCAGTAACAAATTATATTATATATTCGTTAATAAAATATTTACGTAAATTTATTGAGACGAAGATGAGTAACCTTTTGGATTACATGTCTTGTGTAAATTCTTTGCACTGTTTTTTGTGTTAAAAACTACAGTGATAACTCACATACGATCAATAAAAGATAAGAACTAAACCAACAGCAAAAACTCTTTGGGTGTAATTTCTTTATGAGCAAAACCTTTTATAAAAAGATGGCATGTAAGATTGACGAGCAGGCAGCACACGCAAAACCTGAAGTCAAGATCACAAACTAAACTCGTGAGCTGCCTGCTCCTGATCTTGGCAAGTCTAAAAGTTGC
>NC_061100.1:7540608-7555725 GCF_015104395.2 Macrobrachium nipponense
AAGTCTAAAAGTTGCTACGTATTAGTGAATTTATGGGCTATAGAAGTATTGGAACCTCTTTCCTGTCCAATTCCTTCAAATAGATGGCGCGTAATATTGATGCTCACCATGAGTGAATCCGTCCACCACCCAATGCTACTACTTATATGAGGATATCTATCTGTCCATTAAGGGTAAATTATCAAATCTCCACTGTGAAAACATTCATAATACTTCCATTTATTCTTTAAAGATGATATTTTCAGTCTCTTTGATGTGAAGAGGGAGTGTATTGTACAGTCATGGAGCTGCAAAGATTTAAAAGGTTCTAAAAAAACAGCATTTGAAGGTGTGTCTTTATCTTAAAACAACTTGAGAACCTACTTGTCTTAGCTTGATTAATTTGAAACCTTCTGTAGCTTATTTTGTGTTGATTCTATTCATTGGCTTTTTGTGCATAAATCTTTCAAATATTTTGGACACCAGTTTAGATTATACATATTTTGAACACTATTCTATCTTTGATAGGGAGCCAGTGCAACTCAGACAATAAAAGGGGTAATTTTGTCCCCAGGTACAAAACCCTTTATTAATCTTGCCACTCAGTTCATCATAATTTCCAGCTTCATGGGTAGAAAACTCTGACATTTAAACACACGGTGTGGACTACAGTGGTGCATGTATGGGATGTGTCCAAGTTTCATCCCCTCTCAAGAATGGTGAATCCCAGTTGGAGTAAATCACTTACTGTTTTCAGTCTGCGTCCATATTAAATAGTTTTTTTCACCCATTTGTAAAAAGAGTAGTATGTATGTGTCTTTATTATCTCTTCAGATTAAATTTTTTTTTTTTAACAATACAAAGTTCTCTCACTCCTTCATGTCAATTGGTTGTGGTTTTCTTTAAGAGTAAAAGAACTGATGTCATTGTCAGTGTGGTACTATTTGTCACCAACTATTGTGCCCATCACCCTCCATTGCATCAGAGTTGATGCTTTACTACCCATTTTGCATGTGATGAGGGATGATCACAAATTTCAGTTTAAATTAGGCTTAAGTAGTGTTAATTTTTTCACATCGTAATCAACATAAGATTAATTTCTTTAAACTTTCACCTGCGGTACTGCCTGTTACCACTTTATTAAGGTTTTTTTGTACCCTTTAAATGTTTTTTTTCCACCAGCCCTTATAACAGATTGTGTTCACTTAATGTGATAGAAATAGGCTTTTATGGCAGATTCATTTCTACTGAACTCAAACTTGTTATTCACGTGCCTAACTAGTGGAGCAATAAATTGGATGAGAATTAAATACAGTATTGGGAAAATATCCATGGCTGTTAATATTTTCCTCAATGTACTAATGAGAGAAAATATAAAAATTATAACTCATGTAAGAAGAGAATGGATCAGAAGTTGAATGTAGAATGACTGATGTTTATGGATGATGCCCTTTACATTCATATACTAAAGTTAACAGAAGTTGTAGGAACTGGTAATAATATTTGGAAGTGTTTATTGTAAGATCAGTTTAAAAGTGTAAGGTTGTTAGGGAAACAGTGATGAAGGCTGAATTAAATTTGAGATGAATTTAATTGATTCAAATAAGTCTTTGGGGTTATGAAATCATAGTAGTATGAGAAGAGAGGTAATTGCAAGGCAGGTGATTTAAGGAAATATTATGACATTTTTCAATATTTATGCAGTAAAAGATCTAGAAAGGACATAGTTGGACTGTACAGGGGAAAATGTCAACCCAACTCCTATTTAGGTGAAGTGTGGATATTGCATATGAATGAAAAATTAGAAAAGGAAGCTTCTGTAGGGGGAATGTTTGTGATGTAATGAGGAAGAATGTTTGAAAGGTGATTACTTTTGAGAAGGAAGAGAGATGTGGTAAAAATATTAACATAAAAGATGTACCAAAGCTTTTTAGGGGGGCTTGGTCATGCAAAATGAGAGAGATGGGATTATTGAATAATGGGGTGCATGATTTGTAAGTTTTTAGGATGACCGAGGAAGGAGAGTAGACCAAAAAGAAATTGCTTGGGTTGATGTTGATGATTAGAGGTGGTTAAATAAAAAAGGCTTGATATATATGAACTTTGTACAGATGGAAATAATTGGTTGTACAGATGGAAATAATTGGCACAGCATATCGTATGTGAATGGAAAGGATTGATATATTATGGGTGCTTAAACTTCATTGCAGAATCCAGCTATCAATAATTATGTGTAAGAATGTGGATTTGTCTTTAAGTATGATATTCACCTTTGATTAATTAATTACAAGATAGATGTGACTGTGACTAGTTGTCTTGTTTTGTCTCTGAAGCATCCATGTTTTTAAGGTTATGACATCCAGGTAAAAAATGCACTTATTACCAACTAATGTCCAAGGGCATTTATAATATATTTGGCAACCCATAACTAATTATCACATACTGGGTATATCTTATTTTTGCAATGATTTAATATTTGGTGAGAATTTTCATGCATTAGAGTAACTACAGATATAAAAAATACAGCTTGGGATTAGGGTCCTAATGCTGATTTTTGTACATGAACTTTCCTGTCAGACATACCTATACTTAGCTTACGTCTCTGACGTCACGACAGAATTCAAAACTCGCGGCAAACGCGACAGGTAGGTCAGGTGATCTACCTTACCCGCTGCTGGGAAGCGGGTGTAAGAACCAACATACCTTTCTTGCCAGATTTTTTCTGTCGTCGGTGTCGACCACACCTGTTGTCGGTACCTCTTGACAGTTGGATTCTTTTCTCGTTTTCGCCCTGGATTTTTTCTACGGACTTTTGGTGAAGTACACGATCTTTTGGCCTGGCATTCGCGATTTGTGGACAGTTATTTGACTTTTCTTTGGATTTTTCTTTGGATTCATGATGTCTGATGTTGATACTAAGAAAACTGCTATGTTTAGAGTTTGTTGTATGACTGAGTGTAAGGTGAGGCTACCGAAAGCTGCGGTAGACCCTCACACAGTATGTTTGAAGTGTAGAGGGAATGAATGCACCTTTAATAATCCTTGTAATGAATGTGAAAAGCTGAATGAGGATGAATGGAAGTTTTTGTCTTCCTATTTGAGGAAGCTTGAAAAGGATAAAGTTAGGAAAGCTTCTAGGAGCAGTAGTAGATCTCGTATTAGCGAGTTGGATATAGATAATCCTATTTAGAAGTAGCTAGTTTTGGTCAGTTTTCAGCTCCTGCTCCCTGCACCGAAGCCGAAGATGCGCCTTCGGAAGTGGCCTCCATGAAAGGCACCATTCGCAGTATGGAGATGAAAATTGAAACATTTAGAAGGTAAGAGTGATTCCAATAGATGTTTGTGCAGTGAACCCAGTGCAGTGGAGGGTGCGTCTGATCGGCTCCCTAATGCTTCCAGGCTTAGAACCTCTTCCAGACTCCAGTCCCAGTTGGAGGAGGAAAGTCGAAAGCCTCAGGAAGGTTAGGGAGCATCCCCACCCGGTCAGGCGTCCCCTCGGTAGCTCCTGTTGATCGTTCCCAGGCTACCTTGGATCGCTCCAAGAGAGAAATATTGCGCCAATGCTTCTCGTCTTCGCCTTCGCCTTCTCCTAAACGAGGATGGAGCTCTTCGGAAGCCTCGCGCCCTTCGAAGAGAGCCTGGAACGCTCCCTGCGACCGTCCATCCAGCCCTGAAGTTTTTTCGGAAGAGCCTGAGGTGGAAGCGAAGAAACGTAAGAGATCTCTGGAGTAGTCGTTCCCGAGCAGAGATCGAGCCTCGTCACCTGTTCAAGAGTTTGTGAATTCTCCTGCAAGGGTGTTGGCTAACCTGCAGGCGCAGATTTCGCCTATGGCTGGCTCTCTTTGCGTGTCGTCTCGTCGTAGGAAGGACGTCTCGCTTCCTGTAAAGAAGTCCAGGCTCCCCTCTCCTGACTCTCGCTATTCGACGGAAGCGGCCCTTCTCACCTGTTGCGTTCGGATTCTCGCAGGAGACTTTCTGCTTCGGACAAGATCCCATCTGCGTCCAAGCGTCATTCGCCTGACAGACAGGATGTCTTTGTTTCTCCTTCGGACAAGGAGCAGACTGCTCGTAGAGATCTTCGCCCTACAGACACTCTTCTCGAGACAGGATCGCTCCCCCTTGATAGGCACCAAGAGCCTAGTAGGCGCTACTCGCCTCGTAGCCGCCTCCTCGTCTCGCCTCCACTCTCCTTTTGACAAGCGCCCTAAAAATCGGACAGTACGCTCTTCGCTGGACAGGCGTCAAGAGCTTGTTAGGCGCGTTTTCTCCTGGCAGGCGCTCTTCTCCTGACTTTCACTCTCCTCGAGTTAGTCGCCGAGATCCTAGCAGGCGCTTTCTCCCTTGTAGGCCGCTCACCTAGTAGGCGCTCGTCGCCAGAGATCCTCTCTCCTCGGTTCAGGGCGCCCAAGAGCCTGTAGCCGCTTCTCAGTATGGCAGGCGCTGTTCGCCTGGTAGCCGCTCTCCTTTGGATAGGCGCCCAAGAGGCCTGATAAGAAGTTTTTCTTCAAACAGGCGCTCTGACTCTGCCTCCTGACAGCAGCCTTACTCCTGTTAGGCTCCAAGAATCTGGAAAACGCACTCCTCCAGACAAGAAGGATGTTGCAAGTAGGCACGTTTCTGAAGCTTTGTCTCCAAGACGTAAACGTCTTATTTCCTCTAGAGACTCTTATAAGGATAGTCGCACCTCTAAGGATCATGAGGGTTCTTCAGCTCAGGAAGAAACAGGATCCCTCAGAAGAAGAAGGACCAAAAGACTCCTCTGTTTCCTCCTAAGAGGTTGACAGATTTGCTCCTGCAAGAGTTCGGAGATATCCTTTCTCCTGTGGCTCTCCCCTTCTCACCTCTTTCTTTATTCTCCACTTTCGAAAGACGTCGAAGGTTTTCGTCTTGTGTAAGGATGAACCTACTGTTTCCATGAAGAAGGCGCTTAGAGGTTTTGGGGAATGGCTCCTTCTAAGGAAGAGAAAGGAAGATTGTTTTTTTTCTTTTTTCCCTCCCCCGTCTAAACTGACTGGCGATTGGGATTCTGGCTACGAATCGGGCGAACCTTTAGGCCTCGTTCTCCCTTCGTCTGCGACTCGGACTTCTCTTCATTGGTGGATTCTGCTCGTCTTTCCGCCCTCCTGTCCGCCAAGACTACGTGGGGGATGAACGAACTTGACCACCTACTGAAGGGAATGTTCCGAGTCCTGGAATTTTTCAACTTCCTTGATTGGTCTTTAGGAGTTCTGGCTAATAAGACCCAGACCCCTGATTCACTGTCTCCTGAAGATCTTAACTGCGTCCTCACTTGCATGGACAAAGCAGTGAGAGACGGCTCCGAGTAAAAGTCTCCTCACTGTTTGGGAGCTGGAGTTATTAAGAAAAGCTGTCAGTCTACTGTTCGTTTCTCACTAAGGCAGTTTCACATGCACAAAGGGCCTCTCTTATGTACGCTCAACTCTCTCCTCTTCTGTTCCCAAGAAAATTATTCAAGATGTCTCGAGTGCCCTTTCAGCTAAGGCTACTCAGGATATGTTAGCCCAGGCGGCCAGGAAACCTCGCTCTGTCTTCCAACCCAAAGCCAAGAAAGAGACTCCTCTGAGGCAGGAGCCCTTTCGAGGAGGACCCGCTGTCAGAGGTTCTTCTACCAGAGGAACTAGACCTTTTAAGAGAGGTAAAACCTTCTCTAGGTCAGTCAGAGGGAAGAAATAGCGATCAAGGACTCCAGACATCAGTGGGTGCCAGACTACTGAAATTTGCCGACGTCTGGGCCCACAAAGGGGCAGACAATTGGTCCCTATCGATTGTCAGCAAAGGATACCTCATTCCCTTCTCGTCAAGACCACCATTGACGACAACTCCGAGGGAGTTGGTGGCCAAGTACAAGGACCCCATCATGAATCAAGCCCTTTCTCTAGCAGTAGATCTCATGCTAGAGAAGGAGGCTATAGAACTAGTGAAAGATCCCCGCTCTGCAGGTTTTTACAACAGACTATTCCTAGTTCCGAAGAACTCAGGAGGATGGAGACTGGTTTTGGATGTAAGCGCCCTGACGTCTTTGTGGAAAAGAGGAAGTTCGCCCATGGAGACAACTTCCTCAGTGTTAGCGGCTCTTGTCCAGGGGACTGGATGGTGTCTCTAGACCTTCAGGACGCTTACTTTCACGTGCCGATCCATCCTTCTTCACGGAAGTATCTACGATTCATGATGGGAGGAAACATCTTCCAATTCAAGGCCTTGTGCTTCGGCCTGTCGACTGCACCCCAAGTTTTCACGGGGTTAATGAAAAACGTGGCGCAGTGGCTACATTTGGAGGGAGTGAGGGTGTCGCTTTATCTCGACGACTGGCTAATCAGAGCAGAGTCTCAGAAAGATGTCTGGAAGACCTTCAAAAGACCCTTACATTGGCAAGTTCTCTGGGACTTCTGGTGAACTTCCAGAAGTCTCAGTTAATCCCCAGTCAAGAGCGGGATCTAAAATCTGGGGATTCGGATAGCTTCTCTGGCTTTTCGGGCTTTTCCGTCGCCAGAGAGGATAGCTCGTTGCTACGAGAAAATAACGACCTTCCTAGAGAAAGATGCATGCACAGCGAGGGAGTGGATGAGTCTGCTGGGGACACTCTCCTCGTTGGAGCAATTCGTTTCCTCTAGGAAGGTTGCATCTCAGGCCTCTACAGTTCTTCCTATACCAGAACTGGAGGAGCTCTCTCCCTAGATCTGGAGTTCTCCTTCAAGATCTCAAGGGGAATCAAGAGAGACCTTCGGTGGTGGAACAACCCACTTCGTTTTGTGGAAGGAATGTCTCTTTACATGCTGAACCCCAACCATGTGTTGTTTTCCGACGCGTCGGAAGCAGGTTGGGGAGCGACGCTCGGGACAAGAGAAGTGTCAGGCACCTGGAAGGGGGATCAGGTGTCCTGGGACATCAACAAGAAAGAGTTGATGGCAGTCTGGATGGCATTGAAAGCCTTCGAGCCCCACGTCCGAAATGCAGTAGTGCAGGTCAATTCGACAACACAACAGCCTTGGCGTACATCAAAAAACAGGGGGGGACACACTCCTTCTCCCTGTACGAAACAGCAGGGATCTTCTGCTGTGGTCTCAAACAAGGAAGATCAGTCTTCACCAGATTCGTACAGGGAGAAAGGAACGTCAGGGCCAATCTCCTGAGCAGGAAGAATCAACTCCTGCCTTCCGAGTGGACCCTCCACTCAGAGGTATGCCAAGACCTGTGGAGAAGATGGGGCAGACCTCACATCGACCTCTTTGCAACAGCAAGGAATGCAAGGATCGAACTTTATTGCTCCCCGATCTCAGACCCAGGAGCAGTTTCAGTGGATGCGTTTCTCCTAGATTGGACAGGTCTAGATGTCTACGCCTTTCCCCCCTTCAAAGTACTGGACAAACCCTCAAGAAATTGCTATCGGAGATGACAAGAATGACGCTAGTAGCTCCGTTCTGGCCCGCCCAAGATTGGTTCACAGAGGTACTGGAATGGTTGGTGGACTTTCCAAGAGCACTTTCACAAAGACAAGATTTGCTCAAACAACCCCACTTCGACAGGTATCACAGAAACCTCCCCGCTCTCAATCTGACTGGCTTTCGACTGTCAAAGTCTTGTCAGAGCGCAAGGGGTTTTGACAGGGGGGGGGGGACAAAAGCGCTAAGGCTATCGCCTTAGCTAGAAGACCTTCGACCCCTTAAAGTCTACCAGTCGAAGTGGGAACGTCTTTCTGCCGGTGGGTGCATGGAACCACAAAAGTTTTCCTCTACCAATAACCTCTGGTGACTCAGATAGTCAGATTTTTCCTAGTTTTGCCTCAGAGAAAAATGCGGTTTGGCAGTATCTACTATCAAAGGATACCGGAGCATGCTGGCTGCTGTGTTTAGACATAGGAATTTAGATCTTTCGAATAACAAAGATCTGCATGATCTATTAAGATCTTTTGAAACTTCCAAGAAAACTTCGAACGAAGTTCCAAGTTGGAATCTGGACGTGGTTCTTCGTTTCCTGAGGTCCTCTAGGTTTGAGCCACCACATTTAGCCTCCTTCAAAGATCTTACGAGGAAAGCTCTCTTTCTCATGGCTTTAGCATCCGCTAAAAGGGTTAGTGAGATTCATGCCCTAGAAGGAAGGGTAGGTTTCAAAGGAGATTCCATGGTTTGTTCCTTCCTTCCTTCATTTTTAGCAAAGAATGAGAACCCCTCAAATCCTTGGCCAAGGAGCTTTGAGGTTCGTGGATTATCTGCCCTAGTTAGGGGAAGAACCTGAAAGAACTCTTTGCCCTTTAAGGAGTTTAAAATACTACCTTCAGAAGAAGAAAACCCTTAAGGGCATTGAGGACAGACTATGGTGCTCTGTAAAGGACCCCAGCAGACCATTGTCGAAAAATGCCCTGTCTTTCTTCATTAGAAGTCTTGTGAAAGAAGCACATAGATCTTGTAATGAAGAACATTTCAAGCTCCTAGAAGTCAAGGCTCATGAAGTGAGAGCCATTGCCACTTCCTTGGCCTTTAATAAGAATATGTTTCTTCAGAATCTGATGAAAACTACATTCTGGATATGTAATTCAGTATTCGCCAACCACTACCTAAAAGACGTCAGTATTACGTATGACGAGTGCTTGTCGCATTAGTCCCGTACGTATCGTCGGATTCGGTGCTGGGGGCTAGGGACATGGAACATATCCGTAGTAGTTTTTTCCCTTGTTTTTGCTTAATGAGTTCATATGGTTGTATGAAAAATGATGCAGGTAGGCATCTTTTTTCGTTTCGTAATACTAATAACTTTAGTTTGGTTAGGTGATCGGATTTGGTTTGAAGCTCCCTGCGTTGGTAGTGGACAGGTTCTGTCATAGAAGAGGGCGAACCCCCATTGACATGATCCGACTTGGATTCTACTAAGTAAGCGGATATCAAGTCCTGTTAGTAGACCCAAAGAGTCTTTTCAGCTGTAGGTCACGCCCTCGCTGTAGCTCTTATGGCTATGCAGACTAATAGACAGTATCTATGAAGTCTTCAGCCTAAACAGGTAAGAACCAAGGTTATTTTTATCCTACAACAGGTGTTGTTTACCTTTTCTTTGTTATTTTCTGTCTTGTACCCTCCACCAAGGGTGTCAATCAGCTAAGTATATGTCTGACAGGAAAGTTCATGTACAAAAATGATATTGTTATTTTACAATAAAGTTTTGTACATACTTACCTGGCAGACATATACTAGCTTACGTCTCTGACGTCACGACAGAATTCAAAACTCGCGGCAAACGCGACAGGTAGGTCAGGTGATCTACCTTACCCGCTGCTGGGAAGCGGGTGTAAGAACCAACATACCTTTCTTGCCAGATTTTTTCTCTCTTATACCTGTCTCCTGAGGGGAGGCTGGGCGGGCCATCAATCGTATATGTCTGCCAGGTAAGTATGTACAAAACTTTATTGTAAAATAACAATATCATTTTTGTTTAAAAGGGATGAATCTGTTAGTTCCAAAATTAATATTCCACCCAGTGTCAGATTCAGTATGGATTTCTGCTCTGTTTGTTTTGAGTACTAAAAACATTTTCATAATCTCCAGAAGGGAACTTCTGATTCTGTATAGGGCTCAAGTAAGTTGCAGTTTTATATATATATATGACTTCTCTCCAAAGCCCTTGTACGTAGGATACAGCCTGTACTGTGGTACCTCAACATATGAAATATTCGAGTTACGAAAGCAAATACGAAGATTTTTTTGGCTCTACATATGAAAATAGTTCAGGATACGAAAGGTTGTTGCTGTAAAGTCCCGAGATACGCCCGGACCACCGATAACAATTTTAAAACTCGCGCGCTGCCAACTGAGTAGACTTGCCACCATCCTCCTGCTCTCCCATTGGTTTCTGATGCTAGTCACTGTCATAAGATCCTGCTCTCCTATTGGTCAGCATCTCTCCCATCATGCATCTACGTAGCGGCGTGCTTTTTCAGCCACTCGGTAGCAGCATCATTTCTATACGCACGCCAGATATGTTCATTCTATACAATTTCGTTTACTAACGTAAATAAATTAGTGATTTCGTTATAGTACTATACTTTACCGTGTTGTGTGAGAACTTTAGTACATACGTATACGTACTACATAACTTAATTACATACAGTATATATGTAGTCATGGGTCCCAAGAAAGTTGAAGTTCACGGAAAGAGGAGGATGCTTTCTTTGCAGACAAAGATGAAGATTATCAAGAAGTATGAAGCTGGCATGCGATTGAGTATGATCGCTAAGGAATATGGCCGAAATCTGTCGACGATAGGCACCATCCTTAAGCAGAAGGAAGCCATCAAAGCAGCTAAACCTTCCATTCGGTGGTGCGGCATGGGGAGGCGGCCAGCTCGGACACGAAAGTGGCCGGAGCCTTTGTTAAGACGTTCGACGAGATGACGATCAATGAAGGCTACAGTTCTCAGCAAGCCTTCAGCTGTGATGAGACTGGCCTTTGTTCCGATATGTATACAATCCCTCGGTCCTTTAACAATAGGAAGGTACTTAGCGGCAGCTGAACTGGTCGTAAGCTTCGAACAAGGGAGTTCGGTAGTTAACTGCTTGTCCAGCAGTTGGCAGTCAGCTCGACTGCGAGGAGAGGAGTCACTTTGCTTTTGGCCGTGCTGGTGGTTAGACTTGTTGGTCGCCTCTCTGCCTGCTTCTCGTCATATGCTTTGTTTTCTTCAATGTGTGAAGGCTTTTCTCTTTTCCTTTTACTGTGTGTGTATGTGCAAGGCTATACATAAGTATGTGTCTGTTTTGTATATTCAATACAGTGTTATCGTGATTAACTATGTAATCCCGAGAGCCGGAGACCCCCCCTCGCAACCCCATCAGCCGCAGATTGTGCCCTGGTGTGGAGGGCCGTAAGTGTGGGGCCTTTCAGTCCTCTGTAGAGGTTGATCCTCATGAATTTTGCACTGTGTGTCAAGGGCGAGAATGCTCTCGCACCGAGCCATGTGATGTATGTATTGTTTGGTCGGAGGAGCAGTGGGAGCGCTATGGGGGGAGGAAGAAACCGTGTAAGCCGGCCAAGGAGTCATCGGAGGGTTCTCCTGTTACTCCTTTGGTTACGGACACGTCTTCTTCTTTTCTCCCTCCATCGCAGCTCCCTCATATGGTTCCTTCCCCTTTTGGGGTGAGGGGGGTATCTCGCTCCCTCTCTCTGATCAGTCGAGCATGGAGGATGGGGCTAGGTACCCCGATGTTTAGTTGTATTCGGGGTCGTCTATTCGCTCAGGGTGGGACCTGTCCCCCCCCCGGGCGAGGGGAGACCCCCCCTCTTACTAACCCGACTCTGTTTCCTTCCTCAGACTTGCTTGCCACGGAGGACGATCTTGGCCGGGCCTGGTACTTGCTGGGGCTCCAAGGGACACGGAGTGTGCAGGGGCTGCTGAGTCATCTGGCGAGAGGGGCCAGGCCAGTAACTCACGGCCCGACCACCACGACAACCGCGGCGGTGTCCACACCTGGCTACGCTGCTCCACCTCACCTGGTTTATACCCAGCACATCGCCATGGTTACCCCGACAGCTGCTGTTCAGGTGCCGCTGCCGGAGGTGAAGAGGATTTCCTTGTTGCCGCCGCTTGGTTTTGCCGCTCTTGCGCCAGCCCCTGACTTCCAGTGTCCCAAGAGCTCTCCCCTGGACTTGCCTCCAGTACAGAGGATGCCGCTGGTTCCTGCCCCATGCCCTCCCTGTTCCATGAGTTTTTTTTTGCTGCTGCAGTTCCAGTACGCCAGTTTCCTGCCGCTTGTAATCCTGCACCCATGGTGTTGCTGCTCCCACCTCAGGTCCTTCCGGACAGGTGCAGTCGGGCCCTGTTGCTTTGGCAACTGCCCCGGCTCCGTCCTGGATGGAAGACCTGACGGTGGTGCTGAGGAAGCTGACGAAGAAGAGGAGGAGGAAGGTGTAGTCATCGTCGTCTTCGTCGTCGTCATCTGCCGCCGCTTCCCCTTCAACTTCTAAGGCCCCACACCCGAAGAATAAGAAGGTTGCCTCCTCCCCCTCTAAGAAGGCTCGCTCTGAGACTTCTAAGGGTCCGTCCCACTCCGGTAGGATGGTTGGGACTTCCGCCTGTCCTCCTGTTCCTTCGGGAATGGGGCCCGCCTCTCCTCCTGCAAGGAAGAAGAAGACGGGGACCGGAGGAGTGCCGGCTAACACCTGTACCTCTTCGCCTGGTGCCAGAGGTTCTGCTTCGACGCCAGGTACCGTCTTGGCCTCTCGTTTGCGAGAGTCACCGAGTGTACGGTCACCTGCGGGTGACCGTACAGCCAAGACCCAGGCAACCGAGTCCGCTTGGCGCCAGGATCCAGGCACGGAGCGGAAGACTAGCGGGGGTCGCTCAGGCGACTCTCACCAGACCAGCGATCACTCTCGCGGCGATACCCTGGTACCCAGGGTTGACGCGACGGTCCCAGACCGCTCGCCGGCTGAGGCGAGGAAGCGGTCCCCTCGGTCGCCTGAGGCAGCCTCGGTTGGTCCAAGCGGCGTGACACACCGTGAGGACAGGCCTTGCGCCCACCACGATAGCGGACTCTGCAGGTCCCCTGACCACCGCCCCTACCGGGACCGGGCGGAGAGGGAGACCAACAGCAGCTCTTCTGACACTCGGGACCGTCGCTGCTGTTCTCGTTCCAGCCACTCTCCCCGGGAGAGCCGCTCAACCAGGCCTGCAGCTCGATCGCCACCGCGGGTTGGTGATCACCTGCAGCCCCCTCAGCACATCGGTTCTGTTGGTGGGCGCGGGGGGAGCGTCAGGTCTGCCTCTCCGATCCCTTCAACTTCCTCGGGCTTCACCAGGAAGAGCGAGGCGATCAGGAGTGATCGCGAGGGGCGCTCTCCTTGCGATCCCGCCATGGCGCCCTACAAACCAGGCACAGTCCTAGGACCGACCAGATCGTATGCGCAAGTGGCAGGAGGAGACCAGGAGGGGTCTGTTGTGGTTCCTCCTGTGGAAGGAGGAGGGTCTCGGGAGGCATTCTCGCTGGACGGGCTTGACGGTCCGTCTCCGCAGGATGCAGTCACTCCTGAGATCCAGAGGTCGTTCGCGGAGGTTATTGCACTGATTTGTCAGCATAACGACCTCGGGGAAGGATCGCCACTCCCACCTTCCGAGCCCACATCGAGCTTTGAGTCATTCTGGGGACCTAAGAAGGAACCCAGGACGACAGTGGGTCTGCTGAGATTGGTCTTGGCTGACAGCGTGCTGAGCCAAGTGGACGCTCTTGTCTCCGGACAGGAGGGTTCGCTTCGAGGTCCGGTTAGGTACTTCCAAGCTCCTTCCTCCACCATCTATCGCAACAGGAGGCGCTTCTACGTGCCTTCAGAGGACCCTCTGCCGCCCAAACAGGTTAACCCGAAGCTAGCTAGGCTAACTCCAGGGGTGTCTCTGCCGCAGCTCCTGTCGGAGACCTTTGGTTCTCGTAGCAAGAGGCACTTGCCTTGGAATCTACCGCAATGGCAGCATTCCAAGCAGTCTCCTGGATTGACCTGTGGTCCCTCACAGTGTCGAAAGCCGCGGCCTCCTTGGGGAACGTCACACCTGAAGGGGACCCGGCTTTTGTGAGACTGTGCCAGTCTGGGGTTAGAGCCATCGCCTGCCTGGCCCACCAGACGGCCAACCTGTGGGCCAACCTGGTTCTCCGGCGTAGAGACGCTGTTCTCACTCGAGTGACCAGGGCGGCTGGGCGTGAGGTGGCTCTGGGTCTTCGCAATGGACCGGTGCGGAGTTCCACCTTTCTCTTGCCCAGGCAGTCTCCAAGGTGGCTGGGCAACCTCGGACGACTGCGGCTAAGCCCAAGAGCTTAGCTAGCGCTTCCTCTGCGGCCAAGACGGTCGCCTTGTCGAAGCCAAGAGGAAAGACTCAGCCTTCGACTTCTGCTGTCAGGAGTGACCGCAACCAGCCCTCCTCTCAAGGAATAGGATCTGGGAAGAAGAAATCGAAGAGAGGAGGGAAACGCTAAGGACGGCGTTCCCCCTCACCTGCTGCCGGAAGTGGGGGGGTGCTTTCAGTGGATCTGAAGGACACATATTTCCAGATACTCATCCATCAGTCCTCCAGGAAGTACCTCCGCTTCATCCAATTCAGGGCACTTTGTTTTGGTCTCTCAACCGCCCCACAGGTGTTCACTCTGGTGTCGGCTTGGGCCCACTCGGTAGGGATACGTCTCTTGAGGTATCTCGACGATTGGTTAGTCCTGGTGAGCTCTCACTCGCAGTTGCTACAGGACAGAGATCGACTCCTCGAATTCTGCCACGATCTGGGGATTGTAGTGAATTACGAAAAGTTAGACCTCGAGCCCAAGCAGAGGATGAAGTACCTGGGCATGCTGATCAACACGGTAGCAGGGCGAGTCTTCCCCACAGACTCATGGATCAGCAGGTTCAGGGAGGCAGCAAGACAGTTCCTGTCACTACAAGAGCAACCAACTCAGCAGTGGCAGGTCGTGATCGGTCACCTGTCGTCTCTCGAGAAGCTAGTCCCTCACGGGCGTCTTCATCTGCGGTCTCTTCAGTGGAGACTAAAGGAGTGTTGGTCACAGGCAAGGGACCCTCCCTTCTTCCCTGTGTCCCTCACGGAGGAGGTGAGGCAGGACCTAGCCTGGTGGCTGGACGACGGGAACCTCGTAAGAGGAGTGCCTCTTTCACGACCCACAACGAGATGCTGCTGTTCTCAGACGTATCGACCGAGGGATGGGGCGCACAGCACACCTGGAGGAATTGCTGACTGCAGGTGTGTGGGACCATCGCGACAAGCACCTTCACATCAACGTCCTGGAGCTCAAGGCAGCGTTCCTCGCTCTCCAAGAGTTTCAGGACCGTCTGGTGGGACACTCGGTTGTGTTGATGAGCGACAACACCACAGTAGTGGCGTACATCAACAAGAAAGGGGGCCTAGTGTCTCCCGCTGCACCAGTTGAAGTTGCAGGTGCACGAGTGGGCCGTGGCACACTCAGTAGAGCTGTCGGCCCGCTACATTCCAGGCAAGAGGAATGTGGTAGCCAACAAGCTCAGCCGTCAGTATTAGGTGATAGGAACCGAATGGTCCCTTCATCCAGAAGTGGCGGAAAGGGCTCTTCAACCTGTGGGGGGCATCCAGTCGTGGATCTGTTCCCCACCCGGCACAACAGAAAACAAC
>NC_061100.1:7556225-7596054 GCF_015104395.2 Macrobrachium nipponense
GGTTAGTCGTGAACGAGAGCAGCAGTGTTACAGATGTGGAAAGCTAGGGCACAGAAGAATGAATGTCGGTGGGCGTTGGGAGCTTGCTTCGGGTGTGGGCAAACAGGGCATTTAGTGAGCGAGTGTAAGAAAGATAGGGATATTAAATGTTACAGGTGTGGGCAAGTAGGGCATATAGCAAGTGGATGTCGAGGTACTCGTGTGACTGAGGTTTGCGGTAATTGCGGGAAGAATGGGCATTATGCTAGGATGTGTAAGGAACAGCGGGCAAAATGTGTTGAATGTGGAATGGAAGGTCATGTGGCGAGTGCGTGTAGGCGAAAGAGGATGAGTCAGGTTGGGAGTTCGGGAAACTAGGTACAAAGGGGATTCAGTTGGGTGGGTCCTCTGGTGTGCGGTCAGTAAGAGTGATGCATGTGCGTGAAGGATTGTTGCATGAAAAAGGGTTTGGAGGAAGAGCTCATGAATGTATGAGTGTAAAAGTGAGGTGCAAAGGGGTGTGTTTGGTTGCTTTGATTGATACTGGGTGCAGTGTCAGTGTTCTTTTTGAGAATGGATGTGACAAGTTGCGGAGTGAGTGTGAAATTAGGAAATGTAAAGGGGAGGTACGAGGAATAGGAAATTGGGTATGCCTGTGGTGGAATGTTGCGTGAAAATGTAGAAATCGAAGGGGTAGTGATGGATGAAGGTGACTTTTGTGTGATCGAGGGAAGGAGTGATAAGTATGATATGTTGTTAGGATACAGGTTCCTGAAGAAGTGTGGGATGGTGGTCCATCCGAGCAGGAATATGATTGAGTTGCATAGGAAGGGGAATGTACATGGAGAGTTGTACTTGGATGGGGATGGAGGAGTAAGCAGTAAAATATGGAAGGGAGTGCCGTTGGTTGCGAAAGAGAGTGTAAAAGTGCCGCAAGAAGTTGGAGAAGTTGTTAGTGTGAAAGTTGCGTGGCCCTATAGTCTTGGGATTGTCAAAGGTGACAAGTGTGCATATGTGGTTGAGGGTGTGGATGCGAACAAGTTGGTAAGAGCGAGTGCATGTGTACGACGGGATTTTGGATATGGAGAATCCTCGGGTTTTTGTGGGGCCTCATTGCCGAGTGTTAGGAAAAAGCGAGTGCGGGGTATACGTGAGGGTGATTGTGTGGGGTTGTTGTATACGTTGGTGGATGTGACGACGAAAGATATGTTAGGGTGCGGCAGGTGATGACAGGTAGCATGAAAGAAAGTGATGAGTGGAAGTATGATGAGTTGAGAGAAAGAATTGGGGTGGATGAAAATGTTGGTGATGACGAGAGGGAGCGGTTGATGCAGATGTTGTGGGATAGGCGGGGTGCGTTGAGTCGGGGTGATAGAGGATTTCAGGGGATCTAAGCTCCAGAGTTCAAGATAGTTTTGAATGACGATACCCATATATCAGCGTCCCCGACACTTTCTGCGCCTATTGCCCGAGAGATTGAGGAACAGTGTGAGGAACTTGAGAGAGTGGGAGTGATCGAGAGGAGCGAGAGTGCTTGGAATAGTCCCATAGTCCCAGTACGCAAGACAGATGGGAGTTTGAGGATGTGTGTTGATTACAGGAAGGTGAATGAAGTGACTGTGAAGGAGCGATTTCCCGATGAATGTGGTGTCTGATTGTGTGTATAAGATGCATGGGATGAGAGTGTTCACAAAATTGGATTTGGTAAGGGGCTATTACCAGATGCCTCTTGAGGAAGGGAGCAGGCATGTTACGGCTTTTTCGAGTGGTAGCTGCCACTATCAATTCAAGAGGTTAAGCTTTGGATTGGCTAATGCGCCTGCTGCCTTCCAGAGGGCGATGAATGTAGTTTTGGCTGGTTTTGATAGAAGGAAGGTGACTGTGTTTATAGATGACGTTTTGATTGCAAGTGAGACTGTTGAGGAGAAATGTGGAACTGCTTGAGAGGTGTTGGAACGGTGGAAGAGGTTGGAGTGAAAGTGAAGTTGGAGAAGTGTACGTGGTTGCTGGGGAAGTGGAATTTCTTGGTCATAAGGTGAGTGCGATGTGTGTAAGGAAGAGTGAAAAGTTTGTGGAAAAAGTAAAGGAGTTTCCACGTCCCCGGACCGTGCGGGAGTTAAAGGGTTTTTTGGGTTTGATTGAGTTTCGGGAGGAAGTTCGTTAGGGATTGTTCGGGTATAGGGAAGCCGTTGACTGAATGGACCGGAGAAAAATTGTACTAACTGAGGTGGTATGAGCGAATGGTGGGAGCATTTGAGAGATTGAAAGAGGAGCTGCTAGGGACCGTCACCTTGGCTTTCCGGACTACAGTGAGGATGCCAGTAAGCTTGAGTGTATGCTGATGCTGAGTAAGTTTAGTATGGAGGATGCTTGGTGCAGATGCAAGAGGTGAATGGGGAGGACAATTGAGAGTGATTGCGTATGTGAGTAAAGCTTTAATAAAGCAGAGCTTAAGTATTCGGTGGTTGAGAAGGAGCTTGCGGCAATAAGGTTTTGTGTGAAAGCGTTGAAAGTGTTTTGTATGGGGTAAAATTTGTCATAAGGACAGATCATCGGCCGTTAGTTTATATGATCAAGAAGGAAAGTGTGAATGCTAGGATTGCGAGGACAATGAGGATTTGAGTGAGTTGATTTTGGCTTAGAATATGTGCCGGGGAGTAAAAATGTGATTGCTGATACGATGTCTAGGATGCATGGTAAGGACAGTGGTGTTGTGAAAAGTGACTGGATCCGAATATGGTACCTGAGGGGTTGGTTGTAAAAGAGAGGTTTGAAGGGAATGACAGAATGTGAATGTTTGTTTTCAGCATTGAAAAACTTGGAAGGTAAGGGTCTGGTTGAAGAGGTACCCGGTAGTGTGAATGAGTTGCGAGAGAAGTTGATGAGTGATGTGCAGAAGGAAGTGGCATGTGCGGAGGAACAAGTGGGCAAGGAGAAGTGTTGCATGAATTGTTGTCAGCAGTAGCTGAGTTGTTTGGAATAAAAGTGTTGTTGTATTTTGGATGGGACAGACCGGTTGAATATCGAGGAAGGGTGAGTACAGGTAATGAACGTGGGGTTTTGATGATTCAGTGCGAACGTGGGGTTGTAATTGGTTGGTTACAAAAAGGGACTGTGAAGGGGATCTGAGTCAGAATGTGGAAAGGGAGTTAGCTGAGGATGAATGTGATGAGGAGGATTGTGATGTGGATACCAGGTGGATCGTGGTAGTGAATGTGTGTATGCATGGGACTCGAGGGAAAATGGTGACGTTTGTCCAAGTAAATGATAGTGAGTATTGTAGTTTGGTTGACACAGGGGCACAAGTTTCCTTGGTGAGTGGGTCAGTGGTGAGTGAACTTGAGAGATGTGATTGGGAAGTGAAAAGGCAGTCTACAAGTGTGAGAATACATGGGTTGGGACAAGGAAGTGTTTTAGTATGGGAAGAGGTACGGTTAAAGGTTAGGTTGGGGGATCTTGAAGTAATGCATAACTTTATAGTCATAGGAGAAAATGATATGCCATCTTGTTTTTTAATAGGGATAGATTTTTGAGGATCCACGATATAGACGTAGATGTAGGAAATGGAATTCTTAGAAAGGGGGGCAGGCAAGTAGCTAGGATTCAAGATGGTAATGTGTTTGTAGCAAACTTTGTGGGTATGATTGATATTGCTAGGGAGTGAGAGAATGATCTGTTGATGTGAGGAAGAGATTGAGGAAATGCAAAATAAGTGCCTGGAGATAAGTGTGTTGCGACAATGTGTTTTGGGAGGAGTGCGTGTGGAAGACTGGCCATGTGAGTTGGATGTATATGAGAGGGTTGCTAAACGTTTTGTGGTGTGCAAAAACATAGTGTACTTTTTGCATCAGGAAGGGGTGTATGACAAGGAAGTGTATGTGCCAGTGTTTTCTGTTGAGTCAGCTGTGAGTATGTGTTGTTGGTGCATGATCGGTTTGGGGCATGGGATGGGATAAGTTGTGGGAATGCATGAGAGAGAGATTGTATGCTCCTGGGTTGAGTAAGATTTGTGTGGATGTGGCTGTCACGTGTGAAGACTGTCAGAGGGGAAAGTATCAGAGTGTGCATGCAAGTCCACCTGTGTTGCGATTGCAGATGAAAGAGCCGTTTGAAATGCTTGTGATGATTGTGTTTCTTGCCCAGGACTGCGAGAGGACACGTGGGGTGGGATGATTGTGATGGTGGATCACATGAGTAAATTTGCATGTGGTTCCCATCAAAGATAAGAGGAGTGAAACTGTTGCACGAATGGTGGGTCAAGTGATGTTTGCCAAGTGTGTGTGTAAGCCGGCAAAAATGTTGAGTGAATAATGGACCTGAGTTTGTGGGATGGGAATTTGAAGAAATGTTGAAGGAATGGGGTATTGTGCATGTGTATTCACTCCGTATATGCCAGTGCGAATGGGTTGGCTGAAAGGACTGTTAGGACGATGACTGATATTTTGCGAATGATGAGGTAAGAGCGACAAGGATTGGGATGTATGTAGGGACGGTGCAGTTTGGGTATATAACGCCACACTGCAGAAGAGTATAGGTATGTCTCCTTGTAAATATGTGTTGAATTTTGAAAGGATTGTCAGACCGCGGTTGGGTCTGTCAGAAGGTGATCGGGATTTGTGGAAGAAAGCGAGTGAAAGGTTTGAGAGTTTTAAGATTGGGGATAAGGTGTTGAAAGAGTGGTTGAGATGGGAAGAATGAATGTGATAAAGTAAGGGAGAAATTTGAAGGGCCTTTTGAGATTTTGGAAGTGGGACCGAGTGGATTGAGTTATGTTTTGGGGAAATTGCGAGTAGTGGGGGACTGGATGAGGTTAGGGCACACCATAACCAGCTCCGTAAGTGGAGGGAAGTACCACACTATGTTCGGGAGAATGCGATGAGTGAGTTGAGGGTGAATAAGTATGAGCCGACTGTTTGGTGAACAAATTGGTCTGGGAGATCGACAGTTGGTGTTGGTTGAGTATGGAAGAAAACAGAAGAGTGTGGAGAGAGGAAGTGGAAGGGGGGAAAAGCGTGAACGGCATGGTAAAGGGGTTGGTGGTAGGGTGCAAACGGTTGATAAAGCGTGTGCTACGGATGACTTTGGGGGAATGAATGATACTTGTAGTGTATGTGGGTTTGAGTTGACAGGGACAAGTAAGACTTCAGTGAGAAGGAAACTGAGTAGTGAGGAGGTAGTTGATGGATGGATAAGTCTTTGCAGGAGTTTGACAGAAGTATGGATGAACTGAGTGGTTGGTGGTTTGGCCGAAATAGGGAGATGTTGGAACCAGAGTTGGAAGACATCGGTGAAGTAGTGAATGGAATTTGGGAGGATGGTAGTAAGGGAGATAATGGGAGTTTGAAAGAAAGTTGGTTTGGAAGAAGTGAATGGCAATGTAACTGAAAAGAAGTGTATGATGGTCCTCAAACAAGATCCAGGGGACCTGCATCTGAGCATCCTTGGGTGTTGCGAAAGCAATTTAGTGTGGATGTTGTGAGTGTAAGGAGATGTGTCAAATGTAATGGGGGAGGTAATATGGAGGAGTAATTTTTAGTTTATATTTGACAACATCTACAAAAGGTTGTGTGAGAGAGAGAGAGAGAGAGAGAGAGAGATTGGTGGAAGAATGAATGGGAGTGGTAGATGGCGTCGGAAGCATGTCTGTTGTTGCGCTCTGTAGGTAGTCAATGGAAGTCTGTTACGAGAGTTAAATCAAACAGTGAGGCGTCTGGTCAAGTCAGTGTTGGTTTTGGCAGCAGTTTTCCTTTGTGTGTCGTTTGTTTGGGTGTTATTTGATAGATTTTGGGGTTGTGAAGTTGTTGTGCGTGTGTCTGTCTGGTTGTGGTGAGGTTAAGAAGGTTGGTGGTGCACTGCGGTGTCTGTTAGTGGTGGTTGGGGCAGGGTTGGTTTTGGCGGGTTGTTGTACTGCTGTAAGTCGTGTGGTTGTCGTGTTTTTTTTTTTTCAGGCGGTTGGTGTTCATCTGCATTTAGTCGTTGGGTTATTGAGTTTTTGTGGGGTTGTGGGTCCCGGGTGGTTGATTTGTGTTTGGTTGTCGGCGGTGGTTGTGTGTGGCTACCCTATAGCCTATATCCAGTGGACGACAGCACAGCCTAGTCCTAGGTATCAGAAGCCAGCGGTGAGTACCTGTTTGTGTTTTTTTTGTTCGGTGGATGTAGGTATTGGGGCAATTGTCTGCTGTGTTTTTTAGTGTTAAGTGGAAAGTGTGATTGAGGGTGGGTTTGATAGCCAGACAGGTTAAGTTTATGTGGGGAGGTTACTTGTTTTTGTGATCCCGCCACAATGCCTTCTCCGGCCTCCACCGCATCCACTCCGGCAACGCCGGTTGGAGTAGCGGGACCGAGCACCTTTGATCCCACTGCCTTCTCAGCAGTGGTGATGCAACAGGTAGGAGAGATGGTAGGCTCGCAGGTCTCCGCCCTCGGAACCAAGTTCGAACAGATGTTTGCACAGCTGTCGAGCACCCTTAGTCAGTCGGGCCAGTCCATCCAAGATCTCTCTAACAGAGTTAGAGAGAATGAGGACCGAGTAGCTGGGCTTGCTCAGGTCCTCATCAGTCTCCCCAGTAGCAGGTGCTGGCATTCTCCAGCTACCTCCTTATGAGTCGCTACCAGCCTTCTCCATGGATAAACCCATGGAGAGTGGCCACTTACGCTCCATTCAAGGACGGTATGATCTCTGTCCCGGAGTGTGGAACTCGAAGGATTGAGGACTTCGAGTTTTATCCTCCGGGATTGACTCAGCCTTTCATTGGATATGCTAGGCTGACCGTGGCGGCCCTCACTAGGAGGACAAGATCTCCAGAGAGAACGTGCTTTTATAGTAGAGAGCACGCTCAGCGGGAATGGGTTCACTGCCTTGAGGACTGGGAGTGTACCAACACTAAGCTCCAGGCTTTCAAGAGTCCTTTCACTATTTTTGCGACGGAGGAGGAGGCTTCTCTTCCATTCGCTACCAAAATAGTGGAAGCGACTCTTCAGGCAGTCCTCAAGGATGAGCCCATGCCACAGCTGAGGGAAGCGGATTCTACTTCTCCGCTCTTTCCAGCTTCGGAGAATTGTGGGAGAACTTGCCTGCCACATTCACGCTTGGTAAGCTCAAACCGGACTGTGCAATGGACCAGTTTGGCAAAAAGCTTCCAAGGCTGCCTGATACCTTGATCCAGGCAGAGTTCGACGCCCGAACTAGGTTTTGGAAGATCCCTCAACTCTCTAATTATCACTGAGATGGCTGCTCTATCGTATGGCACAGAACTCTATTTAAGATTCTGGCCAAGTCTCAGCTTCAAAACAGTTCAGACGGATGCTTTCGATTCTTCCAAGCTAGGAGGAACTGCCGAAAGCACGTTCTGCAGGAATGCACTATTAGGCACGAACCTAATAGACTCCTGGCTTCCAGCATGTGAGGGGGCGGACCTCTTCCCAGAGTCCGCTGTGAATGAGGTGCACCATGAGGCTGCTAGGCTCAAACCAGAGCCTTAGAGCTAGGTGGGTATCTCCTCTAAGAGGAAACAAGAATCCGCCCCGCTGCTGGTAAGAAACTAAAGAAGTCTGGTAAAAGGTTCCAGCCTTACCAAAAACATCAGCAGCAACAAGCAGTTCGTTCAGGCCGTCCCAGTTACCCAACAGGGACAACCTTCAACCTCAAAACAGACCCAACCCACCTCCTGTTGTCTCCCCAGTCGCAACCCTCGACCTCCTACGCACTCTCGCCGGCCTTCAACCCTATGTATGAAGGTCAGGCTTACCCTCCCTTTAATAGGCAGTCGAGAGGTAGCAGAGCGAGAGGCCACTTTCGCCAGCGTGGCACAGGAAGAGCGACAAGGGTAGGCAGTTCAGAGGAGGGCGTGGAGGTCAACCCGCCCAACAACAGTGAGGCTCCCCAGGTAGGAGGGAGGCTGTTCCTCTTCCGTCACAGGTGGGGGTTCAGCAATTGGGCACAGAGCATGTGTCCAAGGGATTGGGTTGGAGTTGGATCAAAGATCCCCCTCCAATCAAATCCTTTTATCAGGAACCTTCAAAGGAATTGACAGATTATGCGAGCGAACTCCTTCAGAAAGGAGCTATTGCGAGAGTCAAGCATCTAAAATTTCAAGGTCGCTTATTCAGCGTGCCAAAGAAAGGCTCAACAAAAAGAAGGGTAATCTTAGACTTGTCAAAGCTAAACTTTTTCATTCGTTGCGACAAGTTCAAAATGCTTACCATCTCGCAGGTAAGGACCTTACTTCCTCGTGGAGCCGTCACATGCTCCATCGATCTTACAGACGCATACTATCATATCCCTATAGCCAGGCACTTCCGCCCATTCCTAGGCTTCAAACTAGGAAATCAGACGTTCTCATTCAAAGTGATGCCTTCGGTCTGAATGTAGCCCCCTCCAGGGTATTCACGAAAATAGCAGAAGTGGTGGTTCAACAATTGAGAACTCAGGGGATAATGGTAGCAGCATACCTCGACGATTGGTTGATCTGGGCACCAACAGTCGAGGAATGTCTCAAAGCCACGAAAAAGGTAGTTCAATTTCTGGAACATCTGGGGTTCCAGATAAACAAGACGAAATCCAGACTTACTCCAGAGTCTCGTTTTCAGTGGCTAGGAATCCAATGGGATTTGTCTTCCCACAATCTGTCAATTCCAGTGGTCAAACGGAAAGAATAGCCAAGTCTGTGAAACAATTTCTCAAATGCAAACAAACATCAAGGAGAAGCCAGAAAGAATTCTAGGTTCTCTTCAGTTTGCCTCGGTGACAGACATCCTCCTGAAAGCAAGGCTGAAAGATATAAACCGAGTTTGGCGGTCGAGAGCAAACGCCAAATCTCGAGACAAGTTGTCAGTAATTCCACAGATCCTTCGCAATCAGCTCCGTCCATGGACAAAAGTGAAGAACCTGGCCAAACTAGTACCCCTTCAATATCCCCTTCCAGTGTTAACCATTCACACGGATGCCTCCCTGTTCGGGTGGGGGGGATATTCTCAATTCAAACAAGTTCAGGGGACTTGGTCAGTTCAGTTCCGCCAGCTCCACATAAACGTCTTGGAGGCAATGGCAGTATTTCTTACCCTGAAGAGACTTCTTCCCCCGAAAAAGTCTCATCTAAGACTAGTTTTGGACAGTGCAGTGGTAGTTCATTGCATCAACAGAGGAGGGTCCAAATCCAAATGTGAACCATGTCATGATAGCCATCTTTGCACTAGCAGACAAAACACAAATGGCATCTGTCCGCCACTCACCTGGCGGGGGTAAGAAATGTGATAGCAGACGCTTTATCCCGGTCGGTCCCTCTGGAATCAGAATGGTCCCTGGACGACAGGGTCATTCCAGTGGATATGCCGGAGAGTCCCAGATCTCCAAGTAGATCTCTTCGCTTCACAAGCAAACCACAAGCTCCCTTGCTATGTGGCCCCCAACCTGGACCCTCTGGCTTATGCCACGGACGCCCTGTCGTTAGATTGGAATCAGTGGAGAAAAATTTATGTCTTTCTCCAGTGAATCTTCTCTTGAAAGTCTTGAGCAAGCTGAGGACTTTCAAGGGACTAGTAGCCCTGATTGCTCCAGACTGGCCCAAGAGCAACTGGTATCCTCTGCTTCTGGAATTGGGTCTCCGACCTCAAACGGATTCCAATCCCAAGCTGTCACAATCAGTACAAATGAGGACTGTGTTGCTTCCTCAGGAATTCTTCAGACCCTAACTTTATGGACTTCATGAAGTTTGCGGCTAACAAAGATGCTAACATTGATCCACAAACATCCTCTTCCTAGAATCAGATAAGAGAGAGTCAACTATTAGACAATATGACTCAGCTGTTAAAAAACTTAGCATCCTTCCTGAAAGAATCAAACACTACAACCATGACAGTTAACTTAGCTATATCCTTTTCAGATCCTTGTTTGAAAAAGTTTAGCAGCTAGCACATTACTACTCATAAATCGGCTTTGAAGAAGATCTTCCAGTTGGGTTTCCAGATAGACCTAACTGAATCTTACTTTACGTCTATCCCTAAAGCCTGTGCTAGACTTAGACCTTCTCAAAGGCCTACTGCAGTCTCATGGTTCTTAAATGATGTCCTCAAAACTAGCATCAGATACTGACAACTCGTCTTGTACATTCATAATGCTTCTTAGGAAGACGTTATTCTTATTAAGCCTAGCTTCAGGAGCCAGAATTTCAGAACTGTCGGCTCTATCCAGAGATGCGGGTCATGTGGAATTCCTCCCCTCAGGAGAAGTTTCTGCTTGCTCCGGATCGTAGTTTTTTGGCTAAAAATGAGGATCCTCTTGCAAGGTGGGCTCCTTGGAAAGTCATCCCCAACTTCCACAAGATCCTTCTCTCTGCCCAGTATCAACTTTAAGAGCCTTTCTATCTCGCACATCCTCAAGATCCTCAGGTTCTCTCTTCATGAGAGAAAAAGGTGGTACTTTATCAGTAAAGGAATTAGACAACAGATCCTTTACTTCATTAAACAAGCCAATCCTGATTCATTTCCAGCACATGACACAGGGAGTAGCCACCTCAATTAACTACTTTCAACATATGAACTTCGAGGATCTTTAAAAAGTATACTGGATGGAAATCTCCGACAGTCTTAAACGTCACTACCTAAAGTCCTTGGAATCTTTAAATTTTCTGCAGTAGCAGCGGGAAACATTGTTTCTCCTGATACTGCATAGTAGTCATAGTATAGATCCAGGTCTCCTTTCTACCTACCTCGTCCAACATGCCTCACCCTATCGCCATGCTACTCGGATACTCTAGCCTAGCCGCTGAGATCATATTTTTTTTGCTTAGGGACATCCACACTATGTACTTTATAATGTACTTCAGTGTACCTACCCTTATTTTTATGCTAGGGTAGGACACAATGTGTTTGTATATTATGTAAATACCTTATTTAAGTGAATCTATTTTGTTTAATTGCATTGCATTATTGTATATTACTATGTTAATATAAGTTAATTTTTAAGTACTATATTATTGGCTTTCTTTGTTTTTATGTCATTGTTTAGAATAAGTTAGCCTTAAGTACTTAGTTTGTATTCTGTAATATATCTGATTCACTTATATTATATCTCTCTTTTTGCTTTTTTTTAACAATGATTTTCATTTGTCCTTTTTCCCATCTTGTCTGTTTCTCTGGTACTCTTTCATAGGCCGACACGAGCTGAGCCCAGAAAAAGGATTTTGACGTAGGAAAAATCTATTTCTGGGTGATTGGCTCGTGTCGCCCTATGAAACCCACCCTGTATTTGTTTGCCCTCCCTGCAGGACAAGATGTTCATAGATTAAGGATGACCGCTAGGGGCGCTGCTGTCCGTGGCGTCCCTAGTAGTAGTAGTAGCGGCCGCATCACCCGTTAGTATCAGCTCTCTCTAGTGGGGATTTTGATTGGAAGGTCTAAATGGTGAATGTCTCGTGGTAGTGATCCCACTCGCCCCTATTCTCATACCGACACTTCTTTTATAGAGTGAGCGAGTCAGTTTTACTGACATTTTCTTAATTTTGTTTTTCTCTGGTAATTTTAGATTAATTTTGCCTAGAAAGAATGATATTAAGGATCCTTTCATAGGGCGACACGAGCCAATCACCCAGAAATAGATTTTTCCTACGTCAAAATCCTTTTTTTTTGAGTCGACGTATGATACGTCCATTCGGCATACGGGAGACATTTTGACTCGACGTTTAATACGTCCATTCGGCGTAAGAGGGTTAACAGTACATAAGACTTACAAATCTCTCCTGGCTTATTCTCTTATAAAATCATAAACAATGCTGGAACGATAATTAAAATTCTGTAAACCAAATAACAATAACTGCAAATATTCTTGGATATATTAATCACATTCTAACAAGAATGTACTAAACAAATCTGTTCTATAATATTAAAAATAATGCTATAAAATTATAAAAGGCTTACAGACAAAATGGGATTTAACAGAAACATTACCTTTTGTCATCATCCTCCAACAGCTGCAATATGTACTCACAAAGGGAAATCAGATGAACACAAGACAAAGGTAGGCTGCCTACAAAAACTGCTATATACATTGAATCTAGCAAAAGCCAGAGCAAAGCACTGCTTAACATTTCACTTTCATCATATCAACTAAACACTGCTCAGCATTGCCCAGATCTGATGCAAGAATTTTTAATTACTCTATCATCCAGTAAATGACAATAATACCAGCATTTTCTGCCAAGATACATAATTATATATACAGCAAGAAACAATTCACATAACTGACAGTTAAGTAGAAATAATAGCCACATGTCATAGTAAGATCTAAAAACATTATGTACAGTATATATAATGAAAACATGTAAAGATTAAGAAAGCACATGGTGACAAATGCAAGAAAAACAAATAAGAGTTAAAAATAACATTGCAAAATCAGTTCAAATGATTGGCTACCTGGATAGAACATGCATTATGGACATGTCAAAAAGCCGAATTTTCAATCGTCAAGTGTTTCCTTACCAAGTTAAATGTATTCACTTATTTGGCAAAGTTTGTATTCATGCTTGTTCAGAAATACAAGTTTTGCCTCATCATAATCTTGCAGTCACCTGCAACTAATAGTACTAAATACACTTCAAGAACAGCAGTTCCCCACCATAGGAAAAGGTGCGTCAGTTACTTGCTACATAATTATGCAGCAAATTCTGTTGAATAAACCAAAAATTCTTCAAAAAACTACATTTCATTTTTCAAAAAATGCTGTAAAAAATGTTAGGCAATGAGAAAGCTCACTGTAAGACAGCCAACATTTTTTGTTATTTTGACTGATGATTACACAGGATATTTGTATCCCCTTGCTCATATCTGTGGGTGTAATCCTAAAACAGAGCACAATAAAGATTAACATGAAGCAAGGGTAAAAAACAATACAATATAAAAAATATTTCAGTCCCACAATGCAAATTATATTTATAGAATTATGTCAATTCCATACATATAGACATCACTTTTTAATTGTAAATAGAACTTGGTAAAACAATAACAATTCAGTCACCTTGCATACATCTGTACAAGACGTAAAATTAATAGATTCATAAGGTTGAACTTGAAAAGCAACAGCAGCCACATGAACAGGTATGTACATAATCACATTAAAAGAAGAAAATCCCAAGCATGCAGACATTTAACAACCACACATTGATACATTCATTTTTTATACCTGTACCTTGGCTGACTGTGCAAGATTCTGTGTTAAGAAAAGAGAAAAAATTTATTAAAGAACTCCAAGGAAATTATTCTAACAATCTTACGATGACTACACCTGATAACACATCAAGCAATTAATATCTAAGAATAACACCACGGATAAAATCTAAATTAATTTTTCCTATCCTATAACCACAGTGCTTTAAATTTCAACAACGCCAAATTGAAGAACCCTATTAAAATATAAAATACATATCACATCACAGGTGTCAAACCTTTTTCCTTTCTTTCCTCTTCAAGGAAGCATCATCATCATCAAAAGTATTTTTAACCACACGACTGAGTCATATATCTAGATTCTCATTTGTAGCTCATAAGTTTCCTATTTAAATGGCCAAACATTTTGATAAAGACTGGAGTTGGAGTAAAGGAAATATATGAAGAAAACTGAGACAGAAAGTCACATAACTGACAGCTAGACTGATGCTGCAAGTAAACTTTAGCATTGCCAGGATCGTATACAAATACTACAGTAGTACCTCGACATACGAAATTAATCCGTTCTGAGGCGGCCTTCGTAACCTGAGCTTTTTGTATCTTGAACTGCATTTTACATGTAAATTGCCTAATTCGTTCCAAGCCCTACAAAAACACACCCAGTAAATTTTATAATAAAGCTAAATTGACCAATAAACAATGAAATATAACAATTTGTTGGAAATTGAATTTTCCTAACTATACAAACCTGAGGTCCTTTAACAATAAGGAAGGTACTTAGCGGCAGCTGAACCGGTTGTAAGCTTCGAACAAGGGGGTTCGGTAGTTAACTACTTGTCCGGCAGTTGGCGGTCAGCTCGACTGCAAGGAGAGGAGTCACTTTGCTTTAGGCCCAGGAAACGCAGAGTGAGTGGTGGCATGAGGTGGGACTATATGTATAGGACCTCAGGTTTGTATAGTTAGGAAAAATACAATTTCCGACAAATTGTTATTTGTTCCGATATGTATACAAACCCTCAGTCCTTTAACAATAGGAAGACTCACTTCTTGGTGGGTGGAATCCGAGTCTTAAGAACAGACTGGTGTTCGTCCTACCTTGGATTCCCTCCCTGGTCGTAAGAGCAGAGGGAGGGATCCTAGCCTCTGCCCAGCTGATCGGGGTGTGCACCGCAGGATCAGTGATCAGACTTCTGGACCAAATTATAAGAGGGAGGCAAGCGTACCTCTTATACGTAATTAGCAAAAAGCAAGAACTAGTTCCTATTTCAAGAGCCAAAATGAAGTCATGGGTTTGTCTCTTGTTGGCTTCCACTCCCCCCCCTTGTCGGGGAGTGGTGGATAGACACTTCAATCCCTACTGAAAGGGATAGAATGGAGCTCGGTTGTGTAGCTTACCTGCATCGGCCTCCTGTTCAGCGTAGTGACGACCGCGGCCCTCTGCCCGCAGGTAGAGGAGAAGAACGAAGGAGGAAGAGAAGCCAGTCACACACTCTTTCACTCGTCCATTCATGCAGTCAAACAAGGATGCAATGCTGTTCTGTCCACTCGGGTGCTGGGTAGACTACACAACTTGTTGAGCAGCCACCATGGGTCCCAAGGAAAAAGTGTCCAAGGACCTGTGGGTGATATTCCAAAGTAGAATGAAGTGAAGGTGGTCTGGTTGGCCCAAACCCCTGCCTTCAGAACCTGCGCCAGGGAGAAGTTCTTGCGGAATGCAAGGGTTGGACCAATACCTCTGACTTCGTGGGCTCTCGGACGAAGGGTACGGGTGTCGTCACTACCAGCTGTGTCGTACGCCCTCCTGATCACCTCACGCAGCCAGAAAGAAAGCGTGTTCTTGGAAACTTCTTTCTTGGTAACCCCGGTGCTAACGAAGAGGCGTTGACACTCAGGCCGGAGGTGTCGAGTTCTCTTCAGATAGCGCCGTAGTGCCCTCACAGGACAAAGCAGCATCTCATCCACATCATTATCGGTGAAATCCTTCAGTGAAGGGATCGTGAAGGACTCGAACCGGTCGTCAGGGACCGAAGGATTCTGAGTCTTCGCTACGAAGTTCGGGACGAAATCGAGCGTCACCGATCCCCATCCCCTGGAATGCTTGACGTCCAAGGAAAGACCATGAAGTTCCCCTACTCTCTTTGCTGATGCCAGGGCCAGCAGGAAGAGGGTCTTGAGGGTCAGTTCCCTGTCTGACGACTCTCGGAGTGGCTTGAAGGGTCTGCGAGTCAAACTCCTAAGGACGAGAGTCACATTCCACCCCGGGAGCCTGAGTTCCCTGGGTGGGCAAGACCTCTCAAAGCTCTTCATCAGGAGGGAGATCTTGAAAGAAGAGATGTCCGCACCTCGCAGTTTAAGGACTAGGGCCAGGGCGGCTCTGTATCCTTTAACTGCGGAGACGGAGAGAAGCTTCTCTCGGTGAAGGAATACAAGGAAATCCGCTACCTGCTGAAGAGTGGCTCTGAGAGGAGCCAACCACAGAAGACGGACCACTTCCCCTGGTAGACAGCTGCAGAGGACTGCCTGAGGTATCCAGCCATCTCTGTTTCTGTGCTGCGAGAAAAGCCTCTCCCTCGCAAGAGATGGTGGATAACAGACAGCCGTGAAGACACAGGGACTCGACGGACCAGTGGTACCGTTCTATGTGTGGCTGGCACGGGAGGTTGTGCCAGGGGGGAATCTCTCTCATCGCTTCGGCAAGCAGAGCCAGCAGGTCCGGGTACCAAACAGCCTGAGGTCGTTTGGGCGCCACCAGGATCTTCTGAAGGTTCGCGTTGATCAGCGCCCTGCTGATCACTTTGCGAATCAGACAGAATGGGGGAAAGGCATAGACGAAGAGGTTGTCACACTGCCCATGGGTACCGCACAACTGAGTAGAAAACCTGTTGTTTTCTGTTGTGCCGGGTGGGGAACAGATCCACGACTGGATGCCCCCACAGGTTGAAGAGCCTTTCCGCCACGTCTGGATGAAGGGACCATTCGGTTCCTATCACCTAATACTGACGGCTGAGCTTGTTGGCTACCACATTCCTCTTGCCTGGAATGTAGCGGGCCGACAGCTCTACTGAGTGTGCCACGGCCCACTCGTGCACCTGCAACTTCAACTGGTGCAGCGGGAGACACTAGGCCCCCTTGCTTGTTGATGTACGCCACTACTGTGGTGTTGTCGCTCATCAACACAACCGAGTGTCCCACCAGACGGTCCTGAAACTCTTGGAGAGCGAGGAACGCTGCCTTGAGCTCCAGGACGTTGATGTGAAGGTGCTTGTCGCGATGGTCCCACACACCTGCAGTCAGCAATTCCTCCAGGTGTGCTGTGCGCCCCATCCCTCGGTCGATACGTCTGAGAACAGCAGCATCTCTGGGGGGGGGAGTGCAAAGAGGCGCTCCTCTTACGAGGTTCCCGTCGTCCAGCTACCAGGCTAGGTCCTCCCTCACCTCCTCCGTGAGGGACACAGGGAAGAAGGGAGGGTCCCTTGCCTGTGACCAACACTCCTTTAGTCTCCACTGAAGAGACCGCAGATGAAGACGCCCGTGAGGGACTAGCTTCTCGAGAGACGACAGGTGACCGATCACGACCTGCCACTGCTGAGTTGGTTGCTCCTGTAGTGACAGGAACTGTCTTGCTGCCTCCCTGAACCTGCTGATCCATGAGTCTGTGGGGAAGACTCGCCCTGCTACCGTGTTGATCAGCATGCCCAGGTACTTCATCCTCTGCTTGGGCTCGAGGTCTAACTTTTCGTAATTCACTACAATCCCCAGATCGCGGCAGAATTCGAGGAGTCGATCTCTGTCCTGTAGCAACTGCGAGTGGGAGCTCACCAGGACTAACCAATCGTCGAGATACCTCAAGAGACGTATCCCTACCGAGTGGGCCCAAGCCGACACCAGAGTGAACACTCGCGTGAACACCTGTGGGGCGGTTGAGAGACCAAAACAAAGTGCCCTGAATTGGTACACCGTCCCATCGAGGATGAAGCGGAGGTACTTCCTGGAGGACTGATGGATGAGTATCTGGAAATATGTGTCCTTCAGATCCACTGAAAGCATGAAGTTGTTCTCCCTGATGGAATCGAGCACTGAACGTGCTGTTTCCATCATGAACCGAGTCTGGCGAACGAATCGGTTCAAGGGAGAGAGATCTATCACCGGGCGCCAGCCCCCCAAGGACTTCTCCACCAGGTTGTAGAAGCCCGGCGACTGATCCTGTACGATCTCCACAGCACGTTTGCTCAGCATGGCTTCTACTTCCTGCCGAAGCGTCACGTTCTTGGTCGAGCCAGGAACGTAGGTTTGCAGATGGACCGGGTTGGAGGTGAGGGGTGGCTGAGACTCGAAGGGTAGTAGATATCCCACCCAAAGGACGTTTACTATACAGGTCTCCGCACCATAGTGCTGCCATGTTGCTCAATAGCTCGCCAGGCACCCCCCCACTTCCGGCAGCAGGTGAGGGGGAACGCCGTCCTTAGCGTTTCCCTCCTCTCTTCGATTTCTTCTTCCCAGATCCTCCTTGAGAGAAGGACTGGGAGGAGGGCTGGTTGCGGTCACTCCTGACAGCAGAAGTCGAAGGCTGAGTCTTTCCTCTTGGCTTCGACAAGGCGACCGTCTTGGCCGCAGAGGAAGCGCTAGCTAAGCTCTTGGGCTTAGCCGCAGTCGTCCGAGGTTGCCCAGCCACCTTGGAGACTGCCTGGGCAAGAGAAAGGCGGAACTCCGCACCGGTCCATTGCGAAGACCCAGAGCCACCTAACGCCCAGCCGCCCTGGTCACTCGAGTGAGAACAGCGTCTCTACGCCGGAGAACCAGGTTGGCCCACAGGTTGGCCGTCTGGTGGGCCAGGCAGGCGATGGCTCTAACCCCAGACTGGCACAGTCTCACAAAAGCCGGGTCCCCTTCAGGAGTGACGTTCCCCAAGGAGGCCGCGGCTTTCGACACTGTGAGGGACCACAGGTCAATCCAGGAGACTGCTTGGAATGCTGCCATTGCGGTAGATTCCAGGGCAAGTGCCTCTTGCTACGAGAACCAAAGGTCTCCGACAGGAGCTGCGGCAGAGACACCCCTGGAGTTAGCCTAGCTAGCTCCGGGTTAACCTGTTTGGGCGGCAGAGGGTCCTCTGAAGGCACGTAGAAGCGCCTCTGTTGCGATAGAGGTGGAGGAAGGAGCTTGGAAGACCTACCGGACCGAAGCGAACCCTCCTGTCCGGAGACAAGAGCGTCCACTTGGCTCAGCACGCTGTCAGCCAAGGCCAATCTCAGCAGACCCACTGTCGTCCTGGGTTCCTTCTTAGGTCCCCAGAATGACTCAAAGCTCGATGTGGGCTCGGAAGGTGGGAGCGGCGATCCTTCCCCGAGGTCGTTATGCTGACGAATCAGTGCAATAACCTCCGCGAACGACCTCTGGATCTCAGGAGTGACTGCATCCTGCGGAGACGGACCGTCAAGCCCGTCCAGCGAGAATGCCTCCCGAGACCCTCCTCCTTCCACAGGAGGAACCACAACAGACCCCTCCTGGTCTCCTCCTGCCACTTGCGCATACGATCTGGTCGGTCCTAGGACTGTGCCTGGTTTGTAGGGCGCCATGGCGGGATCGCAAGGAGAGCGCCCCTCGCGATCACTCCTGATCGCCTCGCTCTTCCTGGTGAAGCCCGAGGAAGTTGAAGGGATCGGAGAGGCAGACCTGACGCTCCCCCCGCGCCCACCAACAGAACCGATGTGCTGAGGGGGCTGCAGATGATCACCAACCCGCGGTGGCGATCGAGCTGCAGGCCTGGTCGAGCGGCTCTCCCGGGGAGAGTGGCTGGAACGAGAACAGCAGCGACGGTCCCGAGTGTCAGAAGAGCTGCTGTTGGTCTCCCTCTCCGCCCGGTCCCGGTAGGGGCGGTGGTCAGGGGACCTGCAGAGTCCGCTATCGTGGTGGGAGCAAGGCCTGTCCTCACGGTGTGTCACGCCGCTTGGACCAACCGAGGCTGCCTCAGGCGACCGAGGGGACCGCTTCCTCGCCTCAGCCGGCGAGCGGTCTGGGACCGTCGCGTCAACCCTGGGTACCAGGGTATCGCCGCGAGAGTGATCGCTGGTCTGGTGAGAGTCGCCTGAGCGACCCCCGCTAGTCTTCCGCTCCGTGCCTGGATCCTGGCGCCAAGCGGACTCGGTTGCCTGGGTCTTGGCTGTACGGTCACCCGCAGGTGACCGTACACTCGGTGACTCTCGCAAACGAGAGGCCAAGACGGTACCTGGCGTCGAAGCAGAACCTCTGGCGCCAGGCGAAGAGGTACAGGTGTTAGCCGGCACTCCTCCGGTCCCCGTCTTCTTCTTCCTTGCAGAAGGAGAGGCGGGCCCCATTCCCAAAGGAACAGGAGGACAGGCGGAAGTCCCAACCATCCTACCGGAGTGGGACGGACCCTTAGAAGTCTCAGAGCGAGCCTTCTTAGAGGGGGAGGAGGCAACCTTCTTATTCTTCGGGTGTGGGGCCTTAGAAGTTGAAGGGGAAGCGGCGGCAGATGACGACGACGAAGACGACGATGACTACACCTTCCTCCTCCTCTTCTTCGTCAGCTTCCTCAGCACCACCGTCAGGTCTTCCATCCAGGACGGAGCCGGGGCAGTTGCCAAAGCAACAGGGCCCGACTGCACCTGTCCGGAAGGACCTGAGGTGGGAGCAGCAACACCACGGGCAGGAATACAGCGGCAGGAACTGGTACTGGAACTGCAGCGGCAAAAAACTCAGGAACAGGAGGCAGGGCAGGAACCAGCGGCATCCTCTGTACTGGAGGCAAGTCCAGGGGAAAGCTCTTGGGACACTGGAAGTCAGGGGCTGGCGCAAGAGCGGCAAAACCAGGCGGCGGCAACAAGGAAATCCTCTTCACCTCCGGCAGCGGCACCTGAACAGCAGCTGTCGGGGTAACCATGGCGATGTGCTGGGTATAAACCAGGTGAGGTGGATCAGCGTAGCCAGGTGTGGACACCGCCGCGGTTGTCGTGGTGGTCGGGCCGTGAGTTACTGGCCTGGCCCCTCTCGCCAGATGACTCAGCAGCCCCTGCACACTCCGTGTCCCTTGGAGCCCCAGCAAGTACCAGGCCCGGCCAAGATCGTCCTCCGTGGCAAGCAAGTCTGAGGAAGGAAACAGAGTCGGGTTAGTAAGAGGGGGGGTCTCCCCTCGCCCAGGGGGGGGGACAGGTCCCACCCTGAGCGAACAGACGACCCCGAATACAACTAAACATCAGGGTACCTAGCCCCATCCTCCATGCTCGACTGATCAGAGAGAGGGAGCGAGATACCCCCCCCACCCCGAAAGGGGAAGGAACCATATGAGGGAGCTGCGATGGAGGGAGAAAAGAAGAAGACGTGTCCGTAACCAAAGGAGTAACAGGAGAACCCTCCGATGACTCCTTGGCCGGCTTACACGGTTTCTTCCTCCCCCCATAGCGCTCCCACTGCTCCTCCGACCAAACAATACATACATCACATGGCTCGGTGCGAGAGCATTCTCGCCCTTGACACACAGTGCAAAATTCATGAGGATCAACCTCTACAGAGGACCGAAAGGCCCCACACTTACGGCCCTCCCCACCAGGGCACAATCTGCGGCTGATGGGGTTGCGAGGGGGTCTCTCCGGCTCTCGGGATTACATAGTTAATCACGATAACACTGTATTGAATATACAAAACAGACACATACTTATGTATAGCCTTGCACATACACACACAGTAAAAGGAAAAGAGAAAAGCCTTCACACATTGAAGAAAACAAAGCATATGACGAGAAGCAGGCAGAGAGGCGAGCAACAAGTCTAACCACCAGCACGGCCAAAAGCAAAGTGACTCCTCTCCTCGCAGTCGAGCTGACTGCCAACTGCCGGACAAGTAGTTAACTACCGAACTCCCTTGTTCGAAGCTTACGACCAGTTCAGCTGCCGCTAAGTACCTTCCTATTGTTAAAGGACCGAGGGATTGTATGCATATCGGAACAAAGGCCAGTCTCATCACAGCTGAAGACTTGCTGAGAACTGTAGCCTTCATTGATCGTCATCTCGTCGAACGTCTTAACAAAGGCTCCGGCCACTTTCGTGTCCGAGCTGGCCGCCTTCCCATGCCGCACCACCGAATGGAAGGTTTAGCTGCTTTGATGGCTTCCTTCTGCTTAAGGATGGTGCCTATCGTCGACAGATTTCGGCCATATTCCTTAGCGATCACACTCAATCGCATGCCAGCTTCATACTTCTTGATAATCTTCATCTTTGTCTGCAAAGAAAGCATCCTCCTCTTTCCGTGAACTTCAACTTTCTTGGGACCCATGACTACATATATACTGTATGTAATTAAGTTATGTAGTACGTATACGTATGTACTAAAGTTCTCACACAACACGGTAAAGTATAGTACTATAACGAAATCACTCATTTATTTACGTTAGTAAACGAAATTGTATAGAATGAACATATCTGGCGTGCGTATAGAAATGATGCTGCTACCGAGTGGCTGAAAAAGCACGCCGCTACGTAGATGCATGATGGGAGAGATGCTGACCAATAGGAGAGCAGGATCTTATGACAGTGACTAGCATCAGAAACCAATGGGAGAGCGGGAGGATGGTGGCAAGTCTACTCAGTTGGCAGCGCGCGAGTTTTAAAATTGTTATCGGTGGTCCGGGCGTATCTCGGGACTTTACAGCAACAGCCTTTCGTATCCTGAACTATTTTCATATGTAGAGCCAAAAAAATCTTCGTATTTGCTTTCGTAACTCGAATTTTTCATATGTTGAGGTACCACTGTACAGGCTGTATCCTACGTACAAGGGCTTTGGAGAGAAGTCATATATATATATATAAAACTGCAACTTACTTGAGCCCTATACAGAATCAGAAGTTCCCTTCTGGAGTTTATGAAAATGTTTTTAGTACTCAAAACAAACAGAGCAGAAATCCATACTGAATCTGACACTGGGTGGAATATTAATTTTGAAACTAACAGATTCATCCCTTTTAAACAAAAATCAGCATTAGGACCCTAATCCCAAGCTGTATTTTTTATATCTGTAGTTACTCTAATGCATGAAAATTCTCACCAAATATTAAATCATTGCAAAAATAAGATATACCCAGTATGTGATAATTAGTTATGGGTTGCCAAATATATTATAAATGCCCTTGGACATTAGTTGGTAATAAGTGCATTTTTTACCTGGATGTCATAACCTTAAAAACATGGATGCTTCAGAGACAAAACAAGACAACTAGTCACAGTCCCATCTATCTTGTAATTAATTAATCAAAGGTGAATATCATACTTAAAGACAAATCCACATTCTTACACATAATTATTGATAGCTGGATTCTGCAATGAAGTTTAAGCACCCATAATATATCAATCCTTTCCATTCACATACGATATGCTGTGCCAATTATTTCCATCTGTACAACCAATTATTTCCATCTGTACAAAGTTCATATATATCAAGCCTTTTTTATTTAACACCTCTAATCATCACATCAACCCAGCAATTTCTTGGTCTATCTCTCCTCTGTCATCCTAAAAACTTACAAATCATGCACCCCATTCACTAATCCCATCTCTCTCATTTTGCATGACCAAGCCACCCCTAAAAAGCTTTGGTACATCTTTTATGTTAATATTTTTACCACATCTCTCTTCCTTCTCAAAAGTAATCACCTTTCAAACATTCTTCCTCATTACATCACAAACATTCCCCCTACAGAAGCTTCCTTTTCTAATTTTTCATTCATATGCAATATCCACACTTCACCTAAATAGGAGTTGGGTTGACATTTTTCCCTGTACAGTCCAACTATGTCCTTTCTAGATCTTTTACTGCATAAATATTGAAAATGTCATAATATTTTCCTTAAATCACCTGCCTTGCAATTCACCTCTCTTCTCATACTACTATGATTTCATAACCCCAAAGACTTATTTGAATCAATTAAATTCATCTCAAATTTAATTCAGCCTTCATCACTGTTTCCCTAACAACCTTACACTTTTAAACTGATCTTATAATAAACACTTCCAAATATTATTACCAGTTCCTACAACTTCTGTTAACTTTAGTATATGAATGTAAAGGGCATCATCCATAAACATCAGTCATTCTACATTCAACTTCTGATCCATTCTCTTCTTACATGAGTTATAATTTTTATATTTTCTCTCATTAGTACATTGAGGAAAATATCAACAGCCATGGATATTTTCCCATTTGTTAAACCTGTAATTTCTTTCTGTGTTGAAATGCAATACTGTATTTAATTCTCATCCAATTTATTGCTCCACTAGTTAGGCACCTGAATAACAAGTTTGAGTTACAGTAGAATGAATCTGCCATAAAGCCTATTTCTATTCACATTAAGTGAACACAAATCTGTTATAAGGGCTGGTGGAAAAAAAACATTTAAAGGGTACAAAAAACCTTAATAAAGTAGGTAACAGGCAGTACCGCAGGTGAAAGTTTAAAGAAATTAATCTTATGTTGATTACGATGTGAAAAATTACACTACTAAAGCGTAATTAAACTGAAATTTGTGATCATCCCTCATCACATGCAAAATGAGTAGTAAAGCATCAACTGTGATGCAATGGAGGGTGATGGGCACAATAGTTGGTGACAAATAGTACCACACTGACAATGACATCAGTTCTTTTACTCTTAAAGAAAACCACAACCAATTGACATGAAGGAGTGAGAGAACTTTGTATTGTTAAAAAAAAAAAAATTTTAATCTGAAGAGATAATAAAGACACATACGTACTACTCTTTTACAAATGGTGAAAAACTATTTAATATGGACGCAGACTGAAAACAGGAAGTGATTTACTCCAACTGGATTCACCATTCTTGAGAGGGGATGAAACTTGGACACATCCCATACATGCACCACTGTTAGTCACACCGTGTGTTTAAATGTCAAGAGTTCTACCCATGAAGCTGGAAATTATGATGAACTGAGTGGCAAGATTAATAAAGGGTTTTGTACCTGGGGACAAAATTACCCCTTTTATTGTCTGAGTTGCACTGGCTCCCTATCAAAGATAGAATAGTGTTCAAAATATGTATAATCTAAACTGGTGTCCAAAATATTTGAAAGATTTATGCACAAAAAGCCAATGAATAGAATCAACACAAAATAAGCTACAGAAGGTTTCAAATTAATCAAGCTAAGACAAGTAGGTCTCAAGTTGTTTTAAGATAAGACACACTTCAAATGCTGGTTTTAGAACCTTTAAATTTTGCAGCTCCATGACTGTACAATACACTCCCTCTTCACATCAAAGAGACTGAAAATATCATCTTTAAAGAATAAATGGAAGTATTATGAATGTTTTCACAGTGGAGATTTGATAATTTACCCTTAATGGACAGATAGATACCCTCATATAAGTAGTAGCATTGGGTGGTGGACGGATTCACTCATGGTGAGCATCAATATTACGCACCATCTATTTGAAGGAATTGGACAGGAAAGAGGTTCCAATACTTTTATAGCCCATAAATTCACTAATACGTAGCAACTTTTAGACTTGCCAAGATCAAGGAAGCAGGCAGCTCACGAGTTAGTTGTGATCTTGACTTCAAGGGTGCGTGTGCTGCCTCTCTCTCTTACATGCCATCTTTTTATAAATTTGCTCATAAATATACCCAAGAGTTGCTGTTGGTTTTAGTTCTTATCTTTTATGATAGTATGTGAGTTATAACTGTAGTTTTACAAAAAAAAAAAGTGCAAAGAAATTTTACAAAAGACATGTAATCCAAAAGAGTTACTGCATCTTCGATCTCAATAAATTTACGTAAATATTTTATAACAAATATATAATTTAGAATTTGTACTGATCTTAGTTTTTATCTGTTTTGATATTGTATAAGCTATAATTATAAATTTTACCAAAAAATATAAAAATATTTATTAGAAAAAACATGTATTACTTGGTAAAATTTATGATTGTCTTGTAAACCACGTCCCTCAAGGGGTTGTAAATAGTAGTCATTTTCAACTTCTCGTAGAAGGTTTTGGCCACCATCAAAGTTTACCTGGCCTGCTGTGCTGCATATTGATTTTTTAGTCCATCTCATAAGGGTTAATATGGAGAATGCCAAATAAATCTCAGAAAACCCCTGCACTATTGCTTACTTTGTGGGTCTCACGAAGCATCTTTGGGAAAAAAAAGAAGCTAACTGTAAACTGTATGAGCACTTAATACAACAGTAGATGGTACGTATAGGGTATTCAACGTAAGAATACTATCATTACAAGAATGCTCTGAGAACTGAAAAGACTGCTGGACTGAATTATAATGTTAACAGGGCAGCAAAATAAAATATCCTCTTTAAATATCTGCAGCCTTGCCCCTTGACTCATGTGATTCAACACCATACTGAAAGAAAATTAACATGCAAGCAAGTAACCATTTCTTGGTTTGCTTATAAATACAATCATAAAAGAGTAGTTTCTCAAAACAATTACAGATCAATTACCTAGGAAAATGAAGTTTTATTTCCAGGAGTTGAGAATCACTGAAACTCAAGTCATACGTATAAGGTATGTTCATAATACAAAATGACAACAGAGTACATTGTAGTTAACTTCAAGAATATTACACTACACGAGACAAAAGAAGATACAAAATTGAAGAGAACTCAAAATTCAAAGATATTTCATTATTATGTACGTACTGTATTATAGTACATGGTTTCTAAAGACAAATGCATTAGTATACCTTAATGTGAGAGAGATGGTGCTAATAACTCCCCAGATTTTATGATAATCCTTAAAAATATAACTGTTGAGAGAAGCTACTTCCCAAGTAAACTTTCTAATGTGGTAAAGTCGACCCCCAGGATTCGCAAGGGATAGGGACAACTATCTCCTGCAAATAGCTGAAATCCGCGAAAACTTAAAGTACCCATCTAAAACCACTGATAACTGCCTATTTCCCACTAAAAATGCTTATAACTGCCTATCTTAATAGTTTTATCAGAGAAAATTTATTTAGTCACCAAAATAATATGAAAAAACAGTAATTAGTGAATACATATTCTCTGAAAAATTCAGCGAAAACAAAATTTTAATTTTGTGAATAATGTGGATATGCATGTCAGAAAAATCTGTGAATCAGTGAAGTAGTGAATCCTGAACCACAAATAGGTGAGGTCCACTGTATTGATAAAAAAGTATTTTTTATATTACTGTAGCATCTACATACATATAGAACTTATCATTAAGAATAAAAAAAGTGATTCTGGGTCACAGATTTGAATACCTGCAACAGGGTAGCTCAACTTAACTGAAAAGAGCAACTAATCATTCAATATGTAACTAATCTACAATGAATAATACATGTAATATTTCTGCAAAGATTACCACACAACTGATGGTACCAATAACATGTCACTACAAAACTAAATACTTTCTTAATTCAATGGTCATCATTTGTAAACAGCATATAAAATCACTTGAAACTTCTGCCTACATAAAACAATTCTTTATTATAATCACACTTCCCTATCCCTCCTACAGTAATAACACCTCAAGAAGAGAAGGTCATTTACCTTTCTAGAGAATACAAGTCATTTACCAATTTAGTATATGTTTCAGATATAACAAAGTTTTGATTTTAAGAAAGTCAGGCTGCCAAGCCATGTACTGGGGGTAAATTCAGTCATTCATTTGCTCAAGACACTGAATAATGGGAGTTGAGTGGTTGAACAGCAAGGTAAATAGATTAAAAAACTGAAGATGAAGCACAGAGATCTAAAGGTGGAACAGGGAAAAACCCCACAATTACACTAAGAAGCAATATAGTTACAAAGGCTGGATGTATCTGGGTGCCAAAACGGATGCTAGATATACCCTTTAGTACACCTACAGTACATGATGTGCACTAATGACACTAAACTTCTACTTTAACCAAAGATAACTAAAAAGCCTCCCTTAATAACAAGCTTATTCCAAATATAAGCTATGAGGCAGCACAGAAGTAAAAGATGTGCAAAGCATTTAAAACCAATACTAACCTACTATGTGTGGTTAAAACTGTCAAATATTTTTGGCAACCAAAATTACCCAATGACCTTAACCTTACCTTTGCTGACTGTGCCAAATTCTGTGTTCGGGTATCAATAATATATCCCCTCTTTTCACGGGCAAGGACACCATTCAACAAACGTTCATCTTCTTTGCATCGCTTACCATTTGCTGTTATCAGGGGTTGGCCACTTCGCATAAGTACTGCCTATAAGAAAAATTCACTTACATCATTTAAGCTAAATACTATCCAGAAGGAAATGCACTTACATCATTTAAGTTAAAAATACTATCCACCATCACAATGCAGTTCGACAAATCTTTAAAAATTTCATACCAAACTGCACATGCAAATAAGCAAAGAGAAAATTGACAATAAAAAAAAAATTTGGGAAAGCACGCAATATGAGATTTTAATCAATATATCATCAGATATATAAACAATGACCTATTGTTTGAAGAATTCTCAACTACATTACATATTCCAAATTAGCAAAAAGATTCATGCAAAAAGATTCATCTTTACCATTCCCTCATGTCGATATGCTAAAACAGGAAATCGTCCGGATTGCCGAAATTAGCTATTGCTATCAAGTCCGAGTCTTCAACACTCTTGGGTACTACCACAGCACTTGGGTAAGATGAACAAACCTGAAGGAGTCATTAAATAATAACAACATTAGTAAAATACTTAAGTTTGTATCGTCAACTAATGTCAATTATGTACAGTAAAACACTATACAGTAATGATGTGGAATTTTTTATAGTGGAATTTTTTATAGTGCAACACAGATGCCAAATAATTATGAGTACAGATGCAAAAGGATACAAAGCATCAAACAACTCAACTTACTTTATAATCTTTATTAACATAAGATATTCGCCAATCATCCCCAGGTTGGATTAATCGGGAAAATTCCGATTCCGTTGTAAATGCTGTCCACCCATCTTCAAGGACAGTGTACATGGCACGATAAAAGAAGGGATATTTCAGAAGAGGACCTCTGTGAAAAATAAATATAACTTTAATCACAGTAGTAATCAGGAATATCTAATTAATCAGTGAGAAAGTAACCTATTTTCCACACAAAATATAAAAATGAGTAAATTGTTTGTTTGTTTGTTTGTATAGTGTTTTAACGTTGCATGGGACCAGTGTTTATTCAGCAACAGGACCAACGGCTTTACATGACTTCCGAACCACGTCGAAAGTGAACTTTTATCACCAGAAATACACTTCTCACTACCTCAATGGAATGGGCGAGAATCGAACCCGTGACGACCGAGGTGGAAGCAAACACCATACCAACCACGCCACTGAGGCGCTTAAAAATGAGTAAACAATCTTTACTGTATTCAAATGTGTTATTAGTTCTCAAGATTTACATCTTACCTTTAAGAAACTTCTAAAAATTGTCAGCAAATGTAGCAAAAAAGTTGTACTTCCTTTACTAGAATTCTGTTCTCTAGTGAGGATATCTGTTTCTGCCAGAGATTTATCTCTTTTAGAGTGGTTTGAGGTGGTAAGTTTCTGTTTGATAACATTAGCAGTTATAACTTTGACCATTTACGAATGGTCTCGTTTGTCAATTTTCTAAGTTGTATTTTAACATCTTTCACATTCACAACTGATCCCTGATACTCTTTTCCTGTTGTAAGAATAACAAGATTTTGCTTTACAGGCAGCACCGATATGCAGTAAAGGGGCCTTACTGACAAAACTTCTAAGTTCAGAGTCCCTTATTCCTCACATGTTGGACTGTGGAAACAGTCTCCCAGAGGTTGCTGTGCAAATGGAACTTCAAAAGCTCAAGTGAATTATGCAACACAATTCTACCTTAAAACAATCCCCCTTGTATTTTAATAATTTACCTACATTTTTATATATTTAATTATTAAGTAATTTTTCTTTTTCTAAAAACTTATCTCTTTCTGTATTTCATTTTGTCACTTATTTCAAATGAATACCTTATTCTTTGGAAGCTGGAATTTCAAGTCAATGGCCCCTGTGAACTTATTTCTTACGAATAGAATTTATGTCTGAATAATAATAATGAAAAAAATAATATAAAAATATTTTACCACTGTTTTGCTGTTCTTCAGTTCCTTTATTATTAATTAGTTTAACAGGACCACTCAGTCACACTTTTGGAGGATTTGTTCTTAAAAGAGAAGTAAAAAAGGGCAGAATTGAGTTTTCTGTGCAGCATATATTCCTGTATGAAACTCTAGATGTGCTGCAGTATGAAACTCTCAGCCCTGACCAGGCAATGCTCATTTGCTCCATATATGCAGTTATGTGAAGATGCATCGGCAACTGACACCTCTAGCGATGCCAGACGTACGATCCATGGCTAAACTTAACCTTAGATAAAATGATATTGTTATGATACAATAAAGTTTCATACATACTTACCTGGCAGATATATACATAGCTATCGACTCCGTCGTCCCCGACAGAAATTCGAATTTCGCGGCACACGCTACAGGTAGGTCAGGTGATCTACCGGCCTGCCGCTGGGTGGCAGGAACTAGGACCATTCCCGTTTTCTAATCAGATTCTCTCTTCCACCTGTCTCCTGCGGGGAGGCTGGGTGGGTCTTCAATCGTATATATCTGCCAGGTAAGTATGTATGAAACTTTATTGTATCATAACAATATCATTTTCATACATTCAACTTACCTGTCAGATATATACATAGCTGATTGACACCCTTTGGTGGAGGGCAAGAGACAGCTAACTCCTGACTAGACAGGTAAACAACATATGTTGTAGGTATTTATAGACCTTGGTTCCTCTGTGTTTCTAGACGAAGGGTCGACTTCCTAGCTATTGCATAGGAGTCTGCTTCGTCTCAAGAGCCTTAGCAAGATAGTGATCTGTGGCCAAGAGTTCTTGTGGGTCTACCGATGGGGTCTTATCCACTTACTCGGTCGAGCCTAATTGGCATTTGTCAATGGGTGCTAATCCGCTTATATGACAATATGCCTATGCCTATTGGCATAACTAAGGAGCGCAACACCGATCCCGATCACCTGTTCCTAACATGAGGGTTCGCACTAGAATTGAAAAAGAGTTATCCCACAAACTCCTTTCAAACCTCAAAAAAAAAATCACTAAGTTAAAATAAATTCAACTCATTATTAAAGGATCAGTGTCGGCTCCTTATCCCAGCAACGTATCCGCTGATACATATAAACCAAGAGAGAAGGATCTCTCGTAGGTTAACTTGAAGTCCTTCGTGTAATGAGCAGTCAACACATAGTTGCATCTCTCATATGTTAAAGCTAATATGTCTTCCTGACATATTGTTACGAAAAGAACAAGAATTTGCAAAAGCTCGCACTTCATGAGCTTTTAAATTCTCAGCTGTTTGAAGGTATCATCAAGTCACTTATGAAGTGCTTTAGAGATCACCATTGTTTCAAAGAAGACTAGGACTTTCTTTGAACTGGATCTCATCTGGATGAAGCCTAGCGCCTGGCTTGCGCCTGGCTGGCGCCTCGCGCCTGGCTGGCGCTTTGCGCCTGGCTGACACCTCGCGCCTGCTTGGCGCCTCGCCCTGGCTGGCGCCGCCTTGCGCCTGGCTGGCGCATCCTGTTTGCCTGGCGCCTCGCGCCTGGCTGGTGCCTTGCGCCTGTTTGGAGCCTCGCGCCTGGCGCGTGGCTGACTTCTCCCCACTTGCTGGAGCTTCGAGCTTGTTAAGAGTCTCGAGGAAAACTGGCGATGTCCACATCGGACACTTTTTCCCGATTTGTTCGCCTCTAGCGCACTGCGCCAGGTTGGAGGCCCGCTCTTCTCCTTATCAGACAATGACAGTGTTCATATTGACTGTCTTTCTCTGGCGTCTTCACGCCTGTTTTGGCATTTGGCGCCTGACTGGCGCTACATTGTCCGAAAGTCCTGAAGATCCACCATCGTTTATCAGGAGACTGGAGAAGGGTGGAAGAAATTCGAAATTCTTTACTTTGAGCTTTTGGCCTTTCCGGCAACGGGAGGTGATTTTAGTCAGCTACATCCAGTAGACGATAGGAAATCTAAAGTCCGAGAGACAAGTCTTCCTCCGAGGAGGATCCTTATTGAATACTTCCGTTGCTAACGAGTTCTCCTCCTACATGTTGATGAGTTTTCTCGTTGCAGAAGCTTCCCTATCCTTGCCCGAAGGAAGGGAAGGAGCCTGGAAGTTTAAAGGGATTCTGAGCTGAAATTGGTAGGACTCCTGATTTCTAGCTCTTGAATGTATCTCTCTGAACCTTTTGGGAAGTAGTTTGAGCCCTCATCGCGTTCCAAAGACTCTGTCAGTAAACGTTTAAACCTTGTCTTCTGTAGATGACAACGTCAATACATTACCCGGACAACGAAACCTCTATCTGAAAGCGTTGATCCAGGAATAAAAGGCTTTAGTTCTTTTGCCAAACATACTATGCTGGCCAGAACCCATTGCTGAGTCTTCATAGAATTTGATTCCAGATTCTAAAGCCCAAAATTTCACTTGTCCTTTGATCGTTTAGGACCAAGAGAAAACATTTGATTAGGAGCAGTTCCATCTTGTCGGAACACAGAATCTGAGGCCCAAATTAGGATCCCATTCTAAGTATAAGATCTCTTACTCTTATCGTATAGAGGTATTGTATAAGATCCCCGAAGATCTTAATTCTCTACTATCTCTAATATCTTTGTCGAGACGAGTATATCTTTTACGTGTTCATTGATAGCATAAAATACCAAGGTGATCTTCCCCCTGAAAGGGAAGAAAACCATTATGTGGTTCACAGAGGTATCTGAAGAGGACAGTTTCCCCTTTCCATCTAGCACGCTCTGCAGCAACTCTATGTCTTTAACATATTTGAAGGAATTATCAAGCTTCCCTTGAAAAATCCTCTCATTCATATTTACTTTCTGGTCAGTCTGCACGCAGACAGACTCAGAGTGGATAGATTTTTTCAGGTCCAATATTTATAATAGATTCCGATAAAATCTCTACTCTCTTAGAAAAACCTTCCGACACATGCTGAGAGAAGAACGTGACCTCTGTGAATCCAACCTTTTTATTGCCAAAATGATGCATTCATCTTCTTTTGACGTCCATTTATTTAATATCTGTTAAGAATATATATAACTAGGGGAAAAAAGACTAAAGTTTATTCCCCTATTTAAATTAAAGAATGGCGTATCTTGCTACCTCTCTTGTTTTCGAGGAAAAAGGAAGCAATCTTATAAGAAAGCTCGTTCATCTTTCTACCTTGCGAAGAGATCTGTGAATACTTTCCGCAGGTTCTGACAACTCTTTCCAATAAATGTTAAACATACGTTAACAGTTATTATCGTCGATCAAGAAGGTTCTCACGGACGTGCAAAATCCCGCATCGAACCTGGTAAGGATCGTTACGTTCCGGGTGTCTGTTTCAAATAAGTTAAATCGTGCTCTGCCGAATTAAAATCCTTTATAATACCGTCACATTGTGGTAAACAGCATTCATCTAGGAACTTGTAAGGATAGTAGGAATTCTGTAATTAACCACGGTGTGTGCATAAGGCTTAACCGTAACCGTTATCTTAAGGTGAATTTTCTACTACATTCTTTTCTCGCCGAGGCAGAGAGAGATCCTTAGCAAAACGAATACGATGTTATTCATGTTTGCCTAAAAATCCCCTCAATTCGTGGTTAAGTCCCTGATTGTAGGGGGAATATACGGTGAAGCATTCGATCCCTTAGGAGAGAGAGATGTAACCAACCGTTCACGACCGAGAACCGGATGGTACTGGATTGGCCTTACAATTACAGCCGTCTCGTTCACTGCCTGGCTGCATTCATTCTGAGTTGCCAGTTACTCCCTTCAATGAATGGATATAATAAAATTATTCTCGAGCCTAAGAAAGCTCTCAATAATGCAAATTTAAGCCAAACAACCTTTGTTAAATACCGAAGCTGAGTAGGTATTGTCGTAACAAACCTTTTAAGCGAAGTCCTTACTAAGAAAATCCTGTAAGGATATAGATAATTCCGTAGCGAACCAGAAAGGCAACTATGGTATGCGTATATGACTTGTCACTCAGTAGTCGTATACACTAAGTCTTCACGACATTCTTCCTCTCCGACATGCAGAGAAAGAATGGAAATCTTACTCTCTTCGTTCTTTTCGTCAATAAACCCGAATGAGTATTAGGTCGAAAGAGATTGCAAATGACAACCGAGGATCGAAGAGAATCTCTCTAGCTTTTATTATCTTGGGAGATAAGTCCGTATTTTTACGCCTTTCTTATCTGGAAGAGCCTCTAATCAATGAATGAGAGCTCGTACGAATCTTGTTCAACTTCCAAACGATTGCCCCTCTTTCTGTAAATGGTTGGTGGTTGCATTATTTTTAGAAGGAGGATGATTTTAATATCCTCTTACTAATACTGAACTAATTCTCACAATTCTGCTCTATCTTCCATTCCTCAAGTTGGGAGAAAGATTGAGCAACCGGAGAGAGCGCTTCCTTTTGAAAGGTGAAGGTGCTTTTAGCAGTACCGACTCTAACCTGACAAGGGCTACGGCAGCCTGTGCTACATCTTGAGTCCCTGCAAGGAAAAAGCCGAACTTGCTCTTGCCTTTATTGCATTAAGACTATCCTGACAAGGGCGACGGCCGCCTGTGCGACAACTCCCGTCCCTATCAGGAGAAAGCCTCGAATGTCTTTCACCTTTCGCATGGAGGACTCTTGGCGGTTGTCAGGCTCTTCTTGTAGGAGAAAGTGCCTGGCGCTAAAGCAGGAGTATCTTGCCTAGAATACTCCTGGCGCTGGGAGGAGTATCGCGATCGGAATACTCCTCGTGCTCGGAATACTCCTGGCGCCTGGCAGGAGTATCGCGTTCCGAATACTCCTGGCGCCTGGGAGGAGTATCGTGCTCGAAATACTCCTGGCGCCTGGCAGAAGTATCGCTTTCCTAGGAGGAGTATCGTGATCGGAATACTCCTGGCGCCTGGTAGGAGTATCACGTTCCGAATATCCTGGCGCCTGACTGTAGAAGTATCACGTTCGAATATCCTCCTGGCGCTGTGAGGAGTATCGTGCTCGGAATACTCCTGACGCCGGCAGAGATCGCCTCCTAGGAGGAGTATCGTGATCGGATTACTCCTGGAGCCTGGAGGAGAATCACGTTCTGAATATCCTGGCTGGGAAAGGAGTATCGTGCTCGGAATACTCCTGGTGCCTGGCAGGAGTATCGCGTTCCAAATACTCCTGGCGCCTGGGAGGAGTATCGTGATCGGAACACTCCTGGCACCTAGGAGGAGTATCGTGATCAGAATACTCCTGGATCCTAGCAGACGTATTGCGCCTGGAAAGTTTTTCTTGTGCGGAAGGTTCCGCGCGCCTGGAAAGTTCGGGTCGGAATGTTCCGCTTATCCGGAAAAAGATTCCGCTTGGAAAATTCCGAGCGTCTGAAAGGCGATCCTCGCCTGGAAAGTTCTTTACGTCTGGAAGCTTCCGCTTGTGCGGAAGGTTCCGAGTTATAGTCAAATTCCGCTTATGTGAAAATTCTGCACATTTGGAAAATATTCCTTCTTGGAAAATTCCAAGAGCCTGGAAGGCGATTCGAATCTGGAATCTTCCGCCTTCTGGAAGGTTCCGTGTGCGGAAGGTTCCGATCTCTTGTACACTTGTTTTTGCTTAGAATTCGACAATACTTCCATTTTCGTCCATAGCCCTCCCTTTCTTCTGAATGAGAAGGACTTCCATTTCCGATGAAGATCCTGGTTCATAGTGTTTTAGGCGCTTTGCGCCTCTATTCAGGCTCTTCAGGTGCTTTGCGCCTCGTTTCAGGCGCTTTGCGCCTTGTTTCAGACGCTTTAGGCGCATTGAGCCTTGTTACCGGAGCTTCATGCCCGAGGAGCTAGAAGCTTAAAAGTTATATATATATGTGTAATCACTAAACAAGATCCATATAATTCATTCGATCAACAAATATTCTTTAATATCTAATTCGTTATTCTCAGAATAGATATATTTTCGTATACACGTACCGATGAGGAATTTATTGAAATAACTATTTCAAACCCTCATGGGATAGAGGCCCCCCCCCGTCCAGCTGTACGGGGGACGAACCCAGATAGGGCAATGCCTCTACCACAACTGTTATCGAATGATGTCTCCTTTCTCCGTCTCTTCTGAGGTTCCGATAGCCAGACGAGATTATCTTGCATCTTCATTTAATCTACGCCGTTGAATGTTTCTTCTCCTTATTCGTCAGACGATAATAATAAGGGGAACACATTGAATTAGGATGCCTTTCCAATGGCTATCCCTGGCAGTCTGGACGTCCTACAGAACCTGCCGAGGGGACGCCTGATCGGTGGGGATTCACCGTAACCTCCGTAAGGCTTTCGACATTCCTTCTCCTCTGGGCCTGTGAGCTTGGAAGAGGTCTAGACCTGGGAGCGAGACAAGAGCCGATCAGACGCACCCTCTATTGCAATGGGGAACACTATAATCACTTCTTACCTTATAATAGCTCGTATCTTGAGCTACATTCCTTTATCTTCAAATTGCAAATGAATTTGTAGTTTCTGTGAAGTAAGAAGGTGATGAGGAAACTACACTACTAGTACTGTTAATATTCTAACTGCTCGTCAGAACGAGAGCTATTAAAGCTTCTAAAGAAAGCATATCTAGTTCTATGTTTTTCTGACTTCCTCAAATAGGAAGTTACCTTATTTTCCTCAATCAAATTCTAACATTTATTACACTTTATCAATGAATAAATATTTATATTTCCCTTTCTTGCAAACTATGTAACTGTCTACCGAAAACTTCGGTAGTTACACATCCTCTATTCTTCGAAAACTTCGAAGTTAATTCATAAAAAGTTATTAAAAAGTTATTAAAAGCGTATGCCGAACCACCGATCCAGTACTTCCCTGTAAAAGTCGGCCCAGAAGATCGATGGCGATGAAACACGAAAATCAAATCAGGAGGGAAAGTAAACATATGTTTACATTCCCAGCGACAGAGAGAATCTGATTAGAAAACGGGAATGGTTCCTAGTCCTGCCACCCAGCGGCAGGCCGGTAGATCACCTGACCTACCTGTAGCGTGTGCCGCGAAATTCGAATTTCTGTTGGGGACGACGGAGTCGATAGCTATGTATATATCTGACAGGTAAGTTGAATGTATGAAAATAAAAACTACTGAGGCTAGAGGGCTGCAATTTGGTATGTTTGTTGATTGAAGGGTCGATGATCAACATCATAACTTGCAGCCCTCTAACCCTTGTAGTTTTAAAGATCTGAGGGAGGACAGAAAAATGACAAATTTTCAAAGACAATTTGTATTTTTCATAGCTACAAACCTGAGGTCTTAACAATAGGATAGGATAATTTCTAGCACCTAGCTGGATCCGGTAAAAAAGTAGATGAAAGCAAGGACTCTTGTGGTATCTGGCAACAGATGCGTAGATCGGGTGAAGAGTGGTCAAACGCCGAACATCTACGCCAGTCTTTCCCAACTCATGACTTAACAAAAAGAGAGGCGGCTAGAGGCAGGCAGTTTAACGTTAAGACCTCAGGTTTGTAGCTATGAAAAAGACAAATTGTCTTAGAAAATTTGTTATTTGCTCATACGCGAACAAACCCTCGGTCTTACAATAGGATAGACTCATACTTGGAGGGAGGTATAAGACATCCTAGACTGGCTGGGGGGCCTACCCGCCAGTCCAGCTCTCAAAAGAAATAGTTCTTAGAGAGGGACTGAGGCCCGTTGAGAAGCTAGATACACTAAAATCTAACCACTAAGAACCTGAGTGACATACATGATACAGGCAGTCCCCGGGTTACGACGGGGGTTCCATTCTTGAGACGCATCGTAAGCCGAAAATCGTTGTAAGCCGGAACATCGTAAAAAATCCTAAGAAAACCTTACTTTTAATGCTTTGGGTGCATTGAAAACTATGTAAACTGCATTCTTATTGCATTTTTCATCCAAAAAACCTTCAAATATTGATTACGTATTTTGCATTTTTGGCGTCATATTTCATCTGCCAGATCAGCGTTGTAGGCGTCGTAACCCTGGAAATAATGTCTGATGAATATAATTGAGAAGCACCTTAACCTCGGAACGTCGTAAGCCGAACCCGTCGTAACCCGGGGACTGCCTGTATAGGGAACCAAAGAAAAGCTGTGACTGTCCAAAAAACAAACCAGGGCACTAGGGTTTGTAGTACCCCCGACTCCTCCTTGTCCAGGAGCGAAGCCTATGCTACTAAATAGTGGGTAAGATATTGAATACTGCACGACCACACTACCAGTATGAATACCTCACTCACCTGTATCAGACCAGCCCAGCAAATGAAGTGTCAATTCCTTAAACCGCCCGAAGGAAGAAGGAAAGGTACAAGAGAAAGAAGGAGGCCAGCCAACTCACTAATTCTCTCATCCACACAATCATTTTAGGTAAGATACAAAGGTGCCCCGTTAAGGGCAACTATGAGTTATACAACCTGTTGGGCAGCCACCAAAGGACCCAGGGAAAATGTGTCCATAGATCTGTGGGCAACATCCTCAAGATAGAAAGAGGTGAACGTGGACTGGCGTAACCAAGTACCAGCGCTCAGCACTCTATGTACAGCCAAGTTCTTTTTGAAAGCCAGAGAGGGACCAATACCCCTAACGTCATGTGCTCTAGCCTGCACAGACGTGGTGATGGAATTATCAAGAGTCAAGTATGCCGGTCTGATGACTTCCTGTATCCAAAAAGAGATAGTATTCTTAGACACCTCTTTCTTTGTACGGCCTGTACTGACAAAAAGCCTGTTGCAGCCTGGTCTAAGGTGCCGAGTCCTTTTAAGATAGTAACACCAGGGCCCGGACAGGGCACAACAAAAGCTCTTGAGCATCACCACCCACAAAGTCAGTCAGTGAAGGAATGGAGAATGAAGCGAACCTGTCATCATGCACCGAGGGATTTTGGGTCTTGGCCACGAACTCCAGAACAAATTCGAAGGACACTGACTTCCAACCCCTGGTGTGCTTCAGCAACCCCCCCAAGGACGGGGTACCCCCTAGCCCAAGCGTCTTCCAAATCACCGCCATTTTGGACGCCTCCAACTCTGGAAGAGAAGAGAATGATGAAAATAACCTCACCCTTCTCGGGAACCAAAAAAACTCCAGAAGAAGAGGGGGCTACATTACAAATAATACCCTGGCGACCTCCCGATACTTCCATCGACGAATCAATGGAAGAAAAGGAAGGAGAAGCAGGGGCAACGCTACTATGGGGGTTGACTACTGCGGAAGACGAAACATCGGGAATAGGAGTAAAGCCCTCCCAAGAAGGAAGAGTGGAGACTCTCCGACGTTCCCTCTTACCATAAAACTTCCTCCACTGCTCCAAAGGCCATGCCCGGCATTCCGTACAAGGATTCGTAATTGTACAAAAATTGGAACGACGCCTACTGCAAGTGATGTGAGGGTCCGTCGCTGACAAAGCCAAGAAACGAGAACACGGGAATCCAGGAATTCCGGGGCACCAACGCTGACGTCGAGAAGGAGCAGAAGAAGCCATAATATCAGATAAAAACACACACAAACACACTAAAGGAACGAAACGGGCAAAAACCGGGAAAAAGGCCAAGAAAGGAAAAAACCCAACTCTCGTCCCAAGGCGGTAAAGAAAGACTGGCGTAGATGTTCGGCGTTTGACCACTCTTCACCCGATCTATGCATGCGTTGCCAGATACCACAAGATTCCTTGCTTTCATCTATTTTTTTTACTGGATCCAGCTAGGCGCTAGAAATTATCCTATCCTATTGTTAAGACCGAGGGTTTGTTCGCGTATGAACAAAGTACAGATGGACAGACAAAACCATCTCAGTAATTTTCTTTTACAGAAAACTAAAAAGAAAACTTGAGCAAGGTAAAGCTAAAGGAGTTGGACACCTAAGTTGGAAGAAACCAATGGGATCAGAGGCTAAAAATGTAAGGCAAAGCGGTTAGAAAGTTACAGACTGGAAACATTTTAACAGTTGTACGTAATAATGGATACCACAGAGATATATATACATATAGTGTGTGAAAAGGTAGTCTTTCTAAAAGAAATTAAAACAAAATCTATATAAGATAGATCATCATAAAAAAACTTATAAGGTTTCTAAGAACAAAATATACAGGAAAAATATAAATTTTCATAATAAAATTTATTATTTGGATACATACCTACTGTTAAATTTAGCTAAATCGGCAGGGAGATATAGCTAAATTTAACAGTAGGTAAGATTCATCTCAAATAATTTACCATAGGAGATGGATGGGTCTTAGTCAGTCTGAAGTAGTATTCATTCACAATGCAAGGAAATAAACACTGTTCTAGGAAATATATCCACAAACCAGATCCTCAAGGTTCAGTGGCTTTTTTGACTAAAGACATTACGCATACTATAATTAACCCAATTTTCCATCATTTTGTAATGCCAGATAATCCAAAATAAAAGAGCAAAATACTTCATAAATATGTGCCAAAACTATACACCTCAGAGATATTTATTACCTCATATGACAAATGATGGCTTCACAACATCTATAAGACACTCACCCACACGTATTAAATCTTCTATTGTGTCTGCAACTTTAGCAAACTGATCAGCGCCTATAACATCCAGCTGCAATATACGCAAGTCTTTGCACTT
>NC_061100.1:7596554-7625487 GCF_015104395.2 Macrobrachium nipponense
TAATGATGTTGACGGCGAGACCATGAGACAATGAGGGCAGCTGTGAAAACAATTAATTTTCGTGTTTTTCTTTCAGCACACTCCTGGCCTCGCTAATTTTGCTAGCCATAGTTGCTGAGTAGCCTTCTTGATCTTAGGTAACTTCGGCATTGCTATAAGTTCACTAAGAAAGTTATAAAAACAACGTAGATAGCTAGTAACCAACGCAAGTGCCTACGCGCATGTAACCGCTTTGACGTCTGTAGCGTAACTGAGTCATTCTCCCGCCCCCGTCTCGCCTATAAATAACCGCTCTGAGCAGCCTCGCTTCTCGCCCAGTTTCACACTACCTTTCATTGCTACCAGATGTATGAGAATTTCGAAAAAAATCTTAAAAAATCGCTGTATATATGCAAAAATAAACACGCAAAAACGATTCTGTCAAAACTCAAGTCATACAGACGACGCAGTTACGATGACGTCATCATTTTAAAAAACCGCTATATCTTCATTATTTGTGAAAATAATTGGCTGAAACTTCTGGAAAGCATGCACGGCATGTTTCTGCATAGATACAAGTAATAACTCGATTTTTTATTTTTTCAAATTGACATGTCATCCGCCATAGCGGACGGTCCCCTTAACAATAAGGAAGGTACTTAGCGGCAGCTGAACCGGTTGTAAGCTTCGAACAAGGGGGTTCGGTAGTTAACTACTTGTCCGGCAGTTGGCGGTCAGCTCGACTGCAAGGAGAGGAGTCACTTTGCTTTAGGCCCAGGAAACGCAGAGTGAGTGGTGGCATGAGGTGGGACTATATGTATAGGACCTCAGGTTTGTATAGTTAGGAAAAATACAATTTCCGACAAATTGTTATTTGTTCCGATATGTATACAAACCCTCAGTCCTTTAACAATAGGAAGACTCACTTCTTGGTGGGTGGAATCCGAGTCTTAAGAACAGACTGGTGTTCGTCCTACCTTGGATTCCCTCCCTGGTCGTAAGAGCAGAGGGAGGGATCCTAGCCTCTGCCCAGCTGATCGGGGTGTGCACCGCAGGATCAGTGATCAGACTTCTGGACCAAATTATAAGAGGGAGGCAAGCGTACCTCTTATACGTAATTAGCAAAAAGCAAGAACTAGTTCCTATTTCAAGAGCCAAAATGAAGTCATGGGTTTGTCTCTTGTTGGCTTCCACTCCCCCCCCCCCCCCCCCCCCCCCCCCCCCACCCCCCCCCCCCCCCCCCCCCCCTTGTCGGGGAGTGGTGGATAGACACTTCAATCCCTACTGAAAGGGATAGAATGGAGCTCGGTTGTGTAGCTTACCTGCATCGGCCTCCTGTTCAGCGTAGTGACGACCGCGGCCCTCTGCCCGCGCGTAGAGGAGAAGAACGAAGGAGGAAGAGAAGCCAGTCACACACTCTTTCACTCGTCCATTCATGCAGTCAAACAAGGATGCAATGCTGTTCTGTCCACTCGGGTGCTGGGTAGACTACACAACTTGTTGAGCAGCCACCATGGGTCCCAAGGAAAAAGTGTCCAAGGACCTGTGGGTGATATTCCAAAGTAGAATGAAGTGAAGGTGGTCTGGTTGGCCCAAACCCCTGCCTTCAGGGAGAAGTTCTTGCGGAATGCAAGGGTTGGACCAATACCTCTGACTTCGTGGGCTCTCGGACGAAGGGTACGGGTGTCGTCACTACCAGCTGTGTCGTACGCCCTCCTGATCACCTCACGCAGCCAGAAAGAAAGCGTGTTCTTGGAAACTTCTTTCTTGGTAACCCCGGTGCTAACGAAGAGGCGTTGACACTCAGGCCGGAGGTGTCGAGTTCTCTTCAGATAGCGCCGTAGTGCCCTCACAGGACAAAGCAGCATCTCATCCACATCATTATCGGTGAAATCCTTCAGTGAAGGGATCGTGAAGGACTCGAACCGGTCGTCAGGGACCGAAGGATTCTGAGTCTTCGCTACGAAGTTCGGGACGAAATCGAGCGTCACCGATCCCCATCCCCTGGAATGCTTGACGTCCAAGGAAAGACCATGAAGTTCCCCTACTCTCTTTGCTGATGCCAGGGCCAGCAGGAAGAGGGTCTTGAGGGGTCAGTTCCCTGTCTGACGGGACTCTCGGAGTGGCTTGAAGGGTCTGCGAGTCAAAACTCCTAAGGACGAGAGTCACATTCCACCCGGGAGCCTGAGTTCCCTGGGGGGTGGGCAAGACCTCTCAAAGCTCTTCATCAGGAGGAGATCTGAAAGAAAGAGATGTCCGCACCTCGCAGTTTAAGGACTAGGGCCCAGGGCGGCTCTGTATCCTTTAACTGCGGAGACGGAGAGAAGCTTCTCTCGGTGAAGGAATACAAGGAAATCCGCTACCTGCTGAAGAGTGGCTCTGAGAGGAGCCAACCACAGAAGACGGACCACTTCCCCTGGTAGACAGCTGCAGAGGACTGCCTGAGGTATCCAGCCATCTCTGTTTCTGTGCTGCGAGAAAAGCCTCTCCCTCGCAAGAGATGGTGGATAACAGACAGCCGTGAAGACACAGGGACTCGACGGACCAGTGGTACCGTTCTATGTGTGGCTGGCACGGAAGGTTGTGCCAGGGGGGAATCTCTCTCATCGCTTCGGCAAGCAGAGCCAGCAGGTCCGGGTACCAAACAGCCTGAGGTCGTTTGGGCGCCACCAGGATCTTCTGAAGGTTCGCGTTGATCAGCGCCCTGCTGATCACTTTGCGAATCAGACAGAATGGGGGAAAGGCATAGACAAAAGCGTATGCCAAACCACAGATCCAAATACGTCACCAAAAAGACAGTCCAGAAGATCAACGGCGATGGACTGTGTTGGGGTCAGATGGGACTTTTCATAATTGATCAGGAGGCCTAAAGATTTTGCCAACAGTAATGTAGTCTGAAGGTCCTCCAGACACCTTGCTCTCGATGACGACCGTATGAGCCAGTCGTCCAGGTAAAGGGAGACTCGTATCTTCGAGAGGTGAAGCCACTTTGCCACGTTCCGCATGAGAAAAGTGAAAATCATGGGAGCTGTGCTCAGTCCGAAGCATAGAGCTCTGAACTGGAAGACCTGTCCTCTTAAAATGAACCTGAGAAACTTCCTGGACTGGGGATGGATGGGGACATGGAAGTAAGCGTCTTGGAGATCCCATGACACCATCCAATCCCCTGGTCTCAAGGCCCCCAGGACCAACTGCGATGTTTCCATTTTGAAGCTTTCTTTCTTCACAAAAAGGTTCAGACTGCTGACATCTAGGACAGGCCTCCATCCCCCAGACTGCTTCGGAACCAGGAATAACCTGTTGTAGAAGCCTGGGGAATCTGTCAAGAGCACTCGTTCTATGGCTCTTTTCTCGATCATCTGATCTAATAAATCGAGTAGAATCTGTTGCTTCTGCGGCTGATAAGATGGTGACAGGTCTATAGGCTTCATGCTCAACAGAGGCATGGAGAGAAAGGGAATTTTGTATCCCTTCTCTATAATCTTGAGGGACCAGGCGTCCGTCCCCCTTGCTCTCCAAGCCTCTGCGAAGAGAGAAAGTCTCCCTCCCACTGGTGCCTGAAGGGCAAGGTTGTCACTTCTTTCCCCTCTGCTTTGCGGGGGTTCTGCCTCTAGCAAAGCCCCTTCCTCGTGTAGAAGCTCTTGATGGTGCTCTGCCACGAAAGGGCTTGAAATTCTTCTTTGGTACTTGAGCTACTTGAGAAGAGGATTGCGCCGCAGGAGGTCTAGATGATTGAGACAGCAAATCCTGTGTCGCTTTCTCTTTCAGGTTCACAGATAAATCCTTTACCATATTTTCAGGAAAAAGATGGGAAGAAAAGGGGGCAAATAATAACTCTGCTTTCTGCGTAGGAGAAACTGATTTAGCAGTAAAACTGCAGAAAAGCGCCCGTTTATTTAATATTCCCATAGTAAAGTGGGCAGCTAACTCATCTGAGCCATCCCTTACTGCTTTATCCATACATGACAGGACGCTCGATAATTCTTCTAGTGACACTGATTCTGGGCTCTTAGCTTGCAGACCTAAAGCTCCTAAGCACCAGTCTAGGAAGTTAAATACTTCCAACGTCCTGTACAGTCCTTTTAGATGGTGATCTATTTCAGGCATAGTCCATGAAACCTTAGCCGAGGACAGGTAAGATCTCCTTGGTGCCTCGACCAGGTTTGAGAAGTCACCTTGCGCAGACGAAGGAAGTCTCAACCCTGTTTCTTCTCCGGTCTCATACCATATACCGGCTCTCCCGTTTAGCTTAGCTGGAGGAAGCGCAAAGGACGTCTTTCCTTTCGTCTTCCTTGGTTCCATCCAATCATTCATTCTCTTGAACGCTCTTTTAGTAGAAAGCGAAGAAGCCATCCTAACAAAACCCGGAGCTTTTCTCGTCTTGGATGAGGATAGTTGCGAAGGCGGTGAGAGAGGAACTGGCGCTTGGAATTTTTCCGAAAACAATTCCTTCAGTAAGCGCGTTAACGTGCTATAATCCGTAGATGCTTCTGAAGGCTCTTCCTCTTCTGCAGGATGTGTATCGTTAGAAGACTCTCCTTGATCTTGATGGGCCGAAGTTTCTTTAGCTAAAAAGAAGCGCTTATCCTTTGAGGCTCTGTTCGTAAGGGGCAGCTCCTATCCGCTGAAGGAATAGACGAGACAATGCGCGAATGTTCCGCTGTTGTCCTTGAAAACTTAAGACTCTCTTGTAAAGCCTTGTCTTTCGAAGCCATCAGAGGCAAAGGTTCTTCAAAAGCCTCTTTGCGGGATTCCTGTCGAGCTCCTCTCAGTTGAGTACGTTTATCTTTCTGAACGGAAGAGAAGTCTGATCTAAGTTGAGAATCCTGATTAGCCGGTCGTCTATCGTCATCGCGAGCGCCCTTGCTAAGGGAGCGAGACTTAGGACTCGCAGGAAGTCGCACGTCTTTCAATGAAAACTTTCGATCCCGCTGGACTCTATTGTCTATAAGACGTTTATCCATCAAAGAAGCGTCCTCAAAAGCGTCCTGAAGCGGGACATGCTCTAATGGACGTCGAGCGTCTTTAAAACTTCGCTTAGAGCGCTTAACTTGCATCGGGGCGTCCTCTCGAGCGTCCTGGTGAGTCTTACGATCTCTTTTCAAGCGTTGCAAGTTCTCATATTCTAAAGCACGAGCCTCCCGTCGATATTTATACAGTACTTCTCTTTCTTGAGGGGTAAGATCAGAAACATAATCTAAACGTTGCTCTCTTTGACTTCTAGAGCCTTCTTGAACGTCCTGATACTTCTGGCGTTGGTAGGCTCTCTCATGATAGAAGCGTCGAGTTGATGCAGAAGTCCGGCAAACGTCGACACGAGGCTTCTCTTGATCGTTCTCAACCTCCTGACAAAAGCGAGGGCCGCCTGTGCGACATCTAACGCTTCTGTCCCCATCCCCACTTCTGGAAACTCTCTCTCCGGAAACACTTGCGTGTTCTCGGTCGAGTCTAAAGAATCCAGAAGAGGACGACGAAGGGGAGGCTAAGGAACAAGGCGAAGCCGACAAGGGTTGTTTCGATCTTTTAACAGGAAGCCAAAGATCCTTTCTACGCCTTTGGGGCTCCTCTTCTCTCCTTGCGAAGAAAGCCGACAATCGTTGACGCAATTGCATACGAGTCTCATTAGATGGTGAAGTTCCACGTTCAGGAGAAGGACTCATCATATGCGAAGAAGGGCGAATTGAAGCCCTCTTCTTCCTCTGAACTCTAAGACGATGATAGTTCTCAAAAGCGTCCTCATCAGAAGACGTCCTGCATCTCTTCTTAGGCGTCAAGTCTTCGAAGTGTTCGGGTGATGATGAAAGAACAGGACGAGAAGTAGGACGTGAAGCGTCCCCTTCCTTAAAACCCTCCTAACTAAGAAGGGACGAGGAAAGACGCTATGGACCGCCACTTGTGACGGACATCTAGTGTCAAATCTCGTTCTACTCGTGAGATGGCCCTTCTGAGAGCTCCATCCCCGGGTAAGGACCGAGGACGAACCTCAGAGGACGAAAATAAAAAAAGCACTCCTTCAATATCCGAGCTCATTCACACGCTTCGGCAGCCTGGGAAGCGTCCACAGGATCTGCTGAAGGGACGCCAGACCGGTGGGAATTTCCCGTAGCCCTCCTTCGGTTTTCGACATGTCTATTCCCTGAGTCCTGGGAGTCCGACAGAGGTCTATTCCTAGAGGCACTATGGGACCGATCTGACGCCCCCCCCCTCCAATACACTAATGGGGGCACTAATGTTTTCATTCACTAACTTCACTATGGTTCTTCAATGCACTCACTTTCGATTCTAGTGCACGAATCGACTCCATGATGGAAGAAAGGGCAATACCTTCTGAAGCAATAACTTCATTGCCCGAAGGCAAATACACAGGGTTAGATGTAACAACCTCTACAGGAAGGTTAGAATGCGAATCACTACCCTTACTTTTCACAGAAGCACTTCTGGAGGAAGATCTTCTGATTCTATCCCTTTCAAGCTTACGAACATACGAATCATAAGTCTTCCATTCATTTTCAGTCAACCTTTCACACTCTTTACACCTATCATTCATCAAACAAATATGATCTCTACATTTCGTGCATACTGTATGAGGATCCACCGAAGCCTTCGGTAGCCTAACCTTACACTCTAGCACGGTACACACTCTAAAACCACTAGTGAAGTAGATCAAGAATATTAGAGAATTTATTTCTAAACCAAATCCAATGAAAAACCACAATTCGCGTATGCCAATCCACCGAGCAAGTTTCCAAATACCAAAGAGACAATCAAATACTACCAAGGTGAACAAATAGTTTATCCAAAACTTCCTAGGCGGAGGTCTGTAAAACAGGTTGGTCTACCTGACCGGCGACAGAGAAAAATCTGAATAGAAAACGGGAATGGTTCCTGACACCCGCCTCCCAGCGGCGGGAATGGGTACTAACCACCTGGCCGACCACTGCGTGTGCTGGGAGTTTTGAAATTCTGTCGGACTTCGGAGAATACAGCTATATATATACCTGATAGGGTAAGTGTCATGAACAAATTTTTTTTTTAATATAGTAAGCCATTCAGAGTTAGCAAAAGCCTATTTATGAGTGAAGTCTAAATGAAACTGGAAACTTAAATTTTTCAAGGTATCATAGTTGAATACAACAGCATTTGCAATATTACTGCCTGACTTAAGTTGAAAGGATATTGGTTAATTTTTGTACGACAATAATAAGTTCATGAAAGGAAATTGTTAACGACTGAGAGTATATACAATGTAACTAAAAAGGGAAAAGAGATCCCATGAGAAGATGAACCAACACGAGAAGCACTGGAAACAACAACTGGGCAAACTATAATAACTTCAATGTACGTACCAAATTGAGAAGAGTAGGAATGTTCAAATAGCATCACTAGGGAAGTCTCGGCAAATTCAAAGCTACAACTAAACTGTGCATGGATCTGATAAACACAGTCTAAGAATAGAAGGAAGGTTGGTGAATTTGCTTTTGACCGGTGGGCACTTGGGGTATAACAAGATCGAGCATGGCGAGTTGCAAAAGGATGTCCTCCTTGAATCCACTCCCTTTCTATCAAAGCTTCAAATCTGCAAAACAAGAAGAATGCCTTACAATTTCTCTTAGGAAGCTACACGAATATGTATTTTTAAATGTACATGTACATAATATGGTTACTTCAGTAGGTGAAAATTCACTTTGAAAGTGTAAGTAGGGTTCTATACTCGTCCAATCTTGAAAATATTGGTGAGAACAGTTACGAAGAATCTTGGCATTTAAGAACACTTTTGCTGACGACAAATTTTTTTTAGCTTATCAGTGTTCATTTGATAACTTGAACGACAACAGTAAGAGCTACATTAAAGTTTCTCCATATTACTATGCTGCTTATTTTACACATTTTTCAGTGTTCTATTCTCTTTTCCAATGTGTTTTCAGTGTGACCAATATAAAATTATCACAAAAATTGTCAGGAGAGCTCTTTATGTGTTTATTATTTTATTGTTCTTAAAAGCTACAATAACTCCAAAATTCTTGTTTTATTGATCTTAAATGCTACATCAACTCCAAAATTCTTATGTATATGGGGGATATCTCTCAAATTATTGTTATATATAATATATATGGTAGTACAACCAGAGTTTTTGTGTTGTAAGTTTCCTTATTTGTTTTCATACAGTCACTTTTGCCATTTCTAATGCATTGTCTAATACAGAGTTGGGATACTTTATTTCAATTTCTTACCTGTATTCCTAATGTTACTTATTTCATCATCAATGTATTTAGGGATACCTAGATGTAAGTAATGCTCTCATGAACATGGATGTGAAAACTGATACTTAACATTATTACTTTGACCAGAATAGAAAATGACCTTACGTAGAAATATTGACAGGCTTTCTGTGAACACTATTCAAACCCATTACGGATAGCTGTAAACTAGGGAGCATGGTAACATAGCAGCAGTGAGTTTATAGGGTACTACCAACTGCAAAAATGATGAAAGACAAGGGAAAGCAAGAACAGACTGCTAGAAAAGGTGTGTGAGTAGGTGAAGAAATCATTGATTATCATGTGTATTGAGGCCTTGATAATGACAATGATGCAGATGAATTTTCAGGAATTGAAGAGGATTAAGCTTGCCATTACAGAACACTGACATTTTCCAAACTTCTACAAGCTTTCTGCTATAACCAAGATACTTTAGTTCTTCTTGCCATGTTTTATTATTGAATTCATGTATGGTATTCTCATTTCAAATGAAGATCCTGCTTGCCAGACTTCCAGCGTTGCTGGTATTTTCATTTATACTGGTACAGTAACTTTTTAAAATGGTTTTCTTCTTAAACAGTATTTAAGCTGCTGCTCCTTTTATCTTTTCTATTACAATAGAACTTACTAATGAGAAAGCAAGTTTATCTTGTTGTCATATAGTTGCATGTTTTTGTTCAAGTTTTTTTTGTTTCCTCGTTAGCTATGAAAAATACAAATTGATTAAAAAAATTTGTGTCAGTTTTCAATAACATTAAATGATTACATGAAACCACAAATAATTTGTTTCTTATTCTTCCCAGCTGAAATGGGTGATGCCGAGGTCTTACATATATTCTTGTATGGAATAGAATGGAACACAAAATTTAGGCCAAAGGCTAAACACTGGGACCTCTAAGGTCATTCAGCAGTGAAAGGGAAATTGAGAGCTAAAGGTTTCAAAGGTGTAACAGAAGGAAAACCTCCCAGTTGCACTATGAAACAATTGGTAGGAGTGTAGCTATTTTTTTCTTCATTTTATCTAAAACATTACTGCCAATAATGCTTGCAAGTTCTGATGTTGGTGGGGTACTCTTTGAGTAATAATGTTTTGTTTCTGTTCATACTTTACCTTTTCTTTTTTATCTAGCAACTTAAACTCTTCCCTTAAGCTAATTTAACTTCCTTTAAAGTCTAATTTGTATCTTCGAGAGGTGAAGCCACTTTGCCACGTTCCGCATGAGAAAAGTGAAAATCATGGGAGCTGTGCTCAGTCCGAAGCATAGAGCTCTGAACTGGAAGACCTGTCCTCTTAAAATGAACCTGAGAAACTTCCTGGACTGGGGATGGATGGGGACATGGAAGTAAGCGTCTTGGAGATCCCATGACACCATCCAATCCCCTGGTCTCAAGGCCCCCAGGACCAACTGCGATGTTTCCATTTTGAAGCTTTCTTTCTTCACAAAAAGGTTCAGACTGCTGACATCTAGGACAGGCCTCCATCCCCCAGACTGCTTCGGAACCAGGAATAACCTGTTGTAGAAGCCTGGGGAATCTGTCAAGAGCACTCGTTCTATGGCTCTTTTCGATCTATCTGATCTAATAAATCGAGTAGAATCTGTTGCTTCTGCGGCTGATAAGATGGTGACAGGTCTATAGGCTTCATGCTCAACAGAGGCATGGAGAGAAAAGGGAATTTTGTGTATCCTTCTCTATAATCTTGAGGGACCAGGCGTCCGTCCCCCTTGCTCTCCAAGCCTCTGCGAAGAGAGAAAGTCTCCCTCCCACTGGTGCCTGAAGGGCAAGGTTGTCACTTCTTTCCCCTCTGCTTTGCGGGGGTTCTGCCTCTAGCAAAGCCCCTTCCTCGTGTAGAAGCTCTTGATGGTGCTCTGCCACGAAAGGGCTTGAAATTCTTCTTTGGTACTTGAGCTACTTGAGAAGAGGATTGCGCCGCAGGAGGTCTAGATGATTGAGACCAGCAATCCTGTGTCGCTTTCTCTTTCAGGTTCACAGTAAATCCTTTACCATATTTTCAGGAAAAAAGATGGGAAGAAAAGGGGCAAATAATAACTTCTGCTTTCTGCGTAGGAGAAACTGATTTAGCAGTAAAACTGCAGAAAAAAGCGCCCCCGTTTATTTAATATTCCCATAGTAAAGTGGGCAGCTAACTCATCTGAGCCATCCCTTACTGCTTTATCCATACATGACAGGACGCTCGATAATTCTTCTAGTGACACTGATTCTGGGCTCTTAGCTTGCAGACCTAAAGCTCCTAAGCACCAGTCTAGGAAGTTAAATACTTCCAACGTCCTGTACAGTCCTTTTAGATGGTGATCTATTTCAGGCATAGTCCATGAAACCTTAGCCGAGGACAGGTAAGATCTCCTTGGTGCCTCGACCAGGTTTGAGAAGTCACCTTGCGCAGACGAAGGAAGGAAAGTCTCAACCCGGTGTTTTCTTCTCCGGTCTCATACCATATACCGGCTCTCCCGTTTAGCTTAGCTGGAGGAAGCGCAAAGGACGTCTTTCCTTTCGTCTTCCTTGGTTCCATCCAATCATTCATTCTCTTGAACGCTCTTTTAGTAGAAAGCGAAGAAGCCATCCTAACAAAACCCGGAGCTTTTCTCGTCTTGGATGAGGATAGTTGCGAAGGCGGTGAGAGAGGAACTGGCGCTTGGAATTTTTCCGAAAACAATTCCTTCAGTAAGCGCGTTAACGTGCTATAATCCGTAGATGCTTCTGAAGGCTCTTCCTCTTCTGCAGGATGTGTATCGTTAGAAGACTCTCCTTGATCTTGATGGGCCGAAGTTTCTTTAGCTAAAAAGAAGCGCTTATCCTTTGAGGCTCTGTTCGTAAGGGGCAGCTCCTATCCGCTGAAGGAATAGACGAGACAATGCGCGAATGTTACTCGTGCCTGTTGTCCTTGAAAACTTAAGACTCTCTTGTAAAGCCTTGTCTTTCGAAGCCATCAGAGGCAAAGGTTCTTCAAAAGCCTCTTTGCGGGATTCCTGTCGAGCTCCTCTCAGTTGAGTACGTTTATCTTTCTGAACGGAAGAGAAGTCTGATCTAAGTTGAGAATCCTGATTAGCCGGTCGTCTATCGTCATCGCGAGCGCCCTTGCTAAGGGAGCGAGACTTAGGACTCGCAGGAAGTCGCACGTCTTTCAATGAAAACTTTCGATCCCGCTGGACTCTATTGTCTATAAGACGTTTATCCATCAAAGAAGCGTCCTCAAAAGCGTCCTGAAGCGGGACATGCTCTAATGGACGTCGAGCGTCTTTAAAACTTCGCTTAGAGCGCTTAACTTGCATCGGGGCGTCCTCTCGAGCGTCCTGGTGAGTCTTACGATCTCTTTTCAAGCGTTGCAAGTTCTCATATTCTAAAGCACGAGCCTCCCGTCGATATTTATACAGTACTTCTCTTTCTTGAGGGGTAAGATCAGAAACATAATCTAAACGTTGCTCTCTTTGACTTCTAGAGCCTTCTGAAACGCTCTGATACTTCTGCGTGTAGGCTCTCTCATGGAAGAAGCGTCGAGGTTGATGCAGAAGGTCCGGCAAACGCGACACGAGGCTTCTCTTGATCGTTCTCAACCTCCTGACAAAAGCGAGGGCCGCCTGTGCGACATCTAACGCTTCTGTCCCCATCCCCACTTCTGGAAACACTCTCTCCGGAAACACTTGCGTCTCGTCGAGTCTAAAGAATCCAGAAGAGGACGACGAAGGGGAGGCTAAGGAACAAGGCGAAGCCGACAAGGGTTGTTTCGATCTTTTAACAGGAAGCCAAAGATCCTTTCTACGCCTTTGGGGCTCCTCTTCTCTCCTTGCGAAGAAAGCCGACAATCGTTGACGCAATTGCATACGAGTCTCATTAGATGGTGAAGTTCCACGTTCAGGAGAAGGACTCATCATATGCGAAGAAGGGCGAATTGAAGCCTCTTCTTCCTACTGAACTCTAAGACGATGATAGTTCTCAAAAGCGTCCTCATCAGAAGACGTCCTGCATCTCTTCTTAGGCGTCAAGTCTTCGAAGTGTTCGGTGTGATGATGAAAAAAGAACAGGACGAGAAGTAGGACGTGAAGCTCCTTCCTTAAAACCTCTCCTAAGAGGACGAGAAAGACGCTGGACCGCTGTGCGACATTCTAGGTGTTCAATCTCGTTCTCCTCGTGAGAGGCCCTCTGAGAGCTCCATCCCCGGTAAGGAGAGGACGCCTCAGAGGACGAAAAGCACTCCTTCAATATCCGAGCTCATTCACACGCTTCGGCAGCCTGGGAAGCGTCCACAGGATCTGCTGAAGGGACGCCAGACCGGTGGGAATTTCCCGTAGCCCTCCTTCGGTTTTCGACATGTCTATTCCCTGAGTCCTGGGAGTCCGACAGAGGTCTATTCCTAGAGGCACTATGGGACCGATCTGACGCCCCCTCCACTACACTAGGGGCACTAATGTTTTCACTACACTTCACTATGGTCTTCAATGCACTCACTTTCGATTCTAGTGCACGAATCGACTCCATGATGGAAGAAAGGGCAATACCTTCTGAAGCAATAACTTCATTGCCCGAAGGCAAATACACAGGGTTAGATGTAACAACCTCTACAGGAAGGTTAGAATGCGAATCACTACCCTTACTTTTCACAGAAGCACTTCTGGAGGAAGATCTTCTGATTCTATCCCTTTCAAGCTTACGAACATACGAATCATAAGTCTTCCATTCATTTTCAGTCAACCTTTCACACTCTTTACACCTATCATTCATCAAACAAATATGATCTCTACATTTCGTGCATACTGTATGAGGATCCACCGAAGCCTTCGGTAGCCTAACCTTACACTCTAGCACGGTACACACTCTAAAACTAGTTGAAGTAGATCCAGACATATTAGAGAAATTTCTAAACCAAATCCAATGAAAAACCACAATCGCGTATGCCAATCCACCGAGCAAGTTTCAAATACCAAGAGACAATCAAATACTCAAGTGAACAAAGAGTTTATCCAAAATCCTAGGCGGAGGTCTGTAAACAGTTGTCTACCGACCGGCGACAGAGAAAAATCTGAATAGAAAACGGGAATGGTTCCTGACACCCGCCTCCCAGCGGCGGGAATGGGTACTAACCACCTGGCCGACCACTGCGTGTGCTGGGAGTTTTGAAATTCTGTCGGACTTCGGAGAATACAGCTATATATATACCTGATAGGGTAAGTGTCATGAACAAATTTTTTTTTTTAATATAGTAAGCCATTCAGAGTTAGCAAAAGCCTATTTATGAGTGAAGTCTAAATGAAACTGGAAACTTAAATTTTTCAAGGTATCATAGTTGAATACAACAGCATTTGCAATATTACTGCCTGACTTAAGTTGAAAGGATATTGGTTAATTTTTGTACGACAATAATAAGTTCATGAAAGGAAATTGTTAACGACTGAGAGTATATACAATGTAACTAAAAAGGGAAAAGAGATCCCATGAGAAGATGAACCAACACGAGAAGCACTGGAACAACAACTGGCAACTATAATAACTTCAATTGTACGTACCAAATTGAGAAGAGTAGGAATGTTCAAATAGCATCACTAGGAAGTTCTCGGCAAATTCAAAGCTACAACTAAACTGTGCATGGATCTGATAAACACAGTCTAAGAATAGAAGGAAGGTTGGTGAATTTGCTTTTGACCGGTGGGCACTTGGGGTATAACAAGATCGAGCATGGCGAGTTGCAAAAGGATGTCCTCCTTGAATCCACTCCCTTTCTATCAAAGCTTCAAATCTGCAAAACAAGAAGAATGCCTTACAATTTCTCTTAGGAAGCTACACGAATATGTATTTTTAAATGTACATGTACATAATATGGTTACTTCAGTAGGTGAAAATTCACTTTGAAAGTGTAAGTAGGGTTCTATACTCGTCCAATCTTGAAAATATTGGTGAGAACAGTTACGAAGAATCTTGGCATTTAAGAACACTTTTGCTGACGACAAATTTTTTTTAGCTTATCAGTGTTCATTTGATAACTTGAACGACAACAGTAAGAGCTACATTAAAGTTTCTCCATATTACTATGCTGCTTATTTTACACATTTTTCAGTGTTCTATTCTCTTTTCCAATGTGTTTTCAGTGTGACCAATATAAAATTATCACAAAATTGTCAGGAGAGCTCTTTATGTGTTTTATTATTTTATTGTTCTTAAAAGCTACAATAACTCCAAAATTCTTGTTTTATTGATCTTAAATGCTACATCAACTCCAAAATTCTTATGTATATGGGGGATATCTCTCAAATTATTGTTATATATAATATATATGGTAGTACAACCAGAGTTTTTGTGTTGTAAGTTTCCTTATTTGTTTTCATACAGTCACTTTTGCCATTTCTAATGCATTGTCTAATACAGAGTTGGGATACTTTATTTCAATTTCTTACCTGTATTCCTAATGTTACTTATTTCATCATCAATGTATTTAGGGATACCTAGATGTAAGTAATGCTCTCATGAACATGGATGTGAAAACTGATACTTAACATTATTACTTTGACCAGAATAGAAAATGACCTTACGTAGAAATATTGACAGGCTTTCTGTGAACACTATTCAAACCCATTACGGATAGCTGTAAACTAGGGAGCATGGTAACATAGCAGCAGTGAGTTTATAGGGTACTACCAACTGCAAAAATGATGAAAGACAAGGGAAAGCAAGAACAGACTGCTAGAAAAGGTGTGTGAGTAGGTGAAGAAATCATTGATTATCATGTGTATTGAGGCCTTGATAATGACAATGATGCAGATGAATTTTCAGGAATTGAAGAGGATTAAGCTTGCCATTACAGAACACTGACATTTTCCAAACTTCTACAAGCTTTCTGCTATAACCAAGATACTTTAGTTCTTCTTGCCATGTTTTATTATTGAATTCATGTATGGTATTCTCATTTCAAATGAAGATCCTGCTTGCCAGACTTCCAGCGTTGCTGGTATTTTCATTTATACTGGTACAGTAACTTTTAAAATGTTTTCTTCTAAACAGTATTTAAGCTGCTGCTCTTTTATCTTTTCTATTACAATAGAATTTACTAATGAAGAAGAAGTTTATCTTGTTGTCTTAGTTGCATGTTTTGTTCAAGTTTTTTTCTGTTAGCTATGAAAAATACAAATTGATTAAAAATTTGTCATATTTCAATAACATTAAATGATTACATGAAACCACAAATAATTTGTTTCTTATTCTTCCCAGCTGAAATGGGTGATGCCGAGGTCTTACATATATTCTTGTATGGAATAGAATGGAACACAAAATTTAGGCCAAAGGCTAAACACTGGGACCTCTAAGGTCATTCAGCAGTGAAAGGGAAATTGAGAGCTAAAGGTTTCAAAGGTGTAACAGAAGGAAAACCTCCCAGTTGCACTATGAAACAATTGGTAGGAGTGTAGCTATTTTTTTCTTCATTTTATCTAAAACATTACTGCCAATAATGCTTGCAAGTTCTGATGTTGGTGGGGTACTCTTTGAGTAATAATGTTTTGTTTCTGTTCATACTTTACCTTTTCTTTTTTATCTAGCAACTTAAACTCTTCCCCTTAAGGGTATCGGGGCGGGGTCGGGGGTTAATTTTGAATGACGGTGTTCAAACTTGCACAGTGTTACCTCTAGTTTGACTAAAGATGATCACAAAATTTCAGGTGAATTAGATAAAAACTCTTTTTTTAACAAATATTTTTCTTTAAAACATAGCATTTTTTATTTGTTTTTTAAAGTGTATCTCCTTCCTTATTTATCATTCAATTTAAAGAAAAAAGTAATAGCAGAAAGTTTAAATACCTATCAAATTAAAACGGCAAACTCAGAAATCCAATATGTGATGTGTGCTATTTAAAAAAAATATTTTAAAAATTCAATAAAAAATACCCTAAAATTAGTATTAGATATTGGTAAAAAATTAAAAAATTTTTTTTAGAAAAAAAAAAACAAAAAAAAAAGAAAAATAAATTTGCCGATGTGTTCTCTCACTATCTTTATTCCAATTTCTTTTTAGATTATTAAAATCCATTCATAAATAAGGGAGTTTTTAGAATTTGAATGTAGAAAATGTATGTTTTGAGAAAAACGCAGTTAAAGTTTGCTAACCAATTATTTTGCTTCAGAAGCATATAAAGTTTCTTGGAAAAGCCTACATGGCGTCCGTTTCCTTCTTTTTTATAAGAGATATTATTTCCCTCTAAAAAAAACAAACATTTATCACTTGAAGCAAAATAGTTTATATTATTTTTGGGGGGTTATCGTAGAACGCCACTCTACTCTTGTGCTGCCAAGTTTTTAGAAGGCTAATGAGCCCCTCCTTCATATCCTCCTTTTGATGTTCTTTGCTTCTTTTGCTTTCTGGAATGCATAGCAGACCTTCGTTTCCTGGTCTTCTCTTTCATATGAAGCCTTTCAGGTTTTCTCCTGTCGTTTTTCTCATAATAGGTAGCAATGAACTTGGTGCATAGCCGATATTATGTTCTATTGCAGCAATATGTTTTTGATATATAAATGAAGCTGTTGTTTCACCGATATGTTCTGTTTTCACTCTTTCAGATGGCACCTCACACTTACACGTTAGTTTCAAGTCAACATCAAAACTGTTTTTAATCAATTTCAAGTGTTTATATTACTGTCCCACTGCCCGCAGTACGTCGAACTAAAAGCATCTTTTAGAGCTCTCAAGGGTAATGAAACTATTTCTCCATCATTGCTTACACTCAGAACACGTCTTCTTTTTTTTTCAGTCATATAACTACTCAATAAAAAAAACTCCTTAGGTTGGCTCTGATAAAACACTGACATCACCTGCTACATCAGGGAAAGCAATTACATTTCTTGAAAATGTTTCATTCTTCTTCCTCCTCCCCCTCCTCATCATCAGATAACTTCAAAACAAAGTCGTCGGTGCCATCTCCATCATCATCTTGATATATTTGTGCAAAGGAAAATAATAGATTTCCCTCGGAGCTTCATAATAGGAAGTATTTGGCATCTCTTCAGCACACATGGCAGGTGGCTACATGTCAGAAGCTACATTAGCTCTCTATACTTTTAGTTTCAAGATAAGTTTTTGATATTATGAGAGCTTGCTTCCCCTTCGTTTATTAAACTTCTTTTTTGGGCATGTTAGTAGTATATATAATACACAATTGATGTCTAAAAGTCTGAGGAAGTGTTGCAATTGATTGAAAATAACAAATACACGATTGCATAAAAAAAATACAAGAATTCTCCCTCGAGACAAGTGGCTCGCATTATTCAGTCATGGGAAGAGTTGCCATCTTTATCAGGAAAACATATTGTACGGCATACGAAACAAAATGCTATGAAAAGAAACTCAAATACTTAAAGAATGAATAGAAAATGAATAGTAAACCATCCCTAACCAGACCTTTATTCTCTACTTGGATGTGGCTTTAAATTGGCCTTTAAACCATTTAAAAAGCTTCGTATTGATATGATCTTACGTGTGGCAATGGCCGGGAGCCCAGATGTATGGAAATATGACGATAACTCATTTTCACGAATTTGAGCCAATTTCGCCAAAATTACAGGCCGCCGATACCCTTAAGCTAATTTAACTTCCTTTAAAGTCTAATTTTGTGACTACTGCAAAAGTAGTGATTTTCAGTATAATATAGAAAACTTTTATACTGTCAGTTAATGTTTTTGAGTTGCAATTAGTATACCTATATAAACCCATGTTATAATCACCTTGCTATCCAACTGATCATCTAATGCTTTCTTTGTGAAGAACCTAAACCATAAACCACCACATAGTGTCAGTTCCCTGTACAAACCAGTGAAATAATGCTTACCCTCTGACTGTTCTACAGTCTGGACTCAGTATTATTTGTGCGAGGGAAGTAACCTGTAGAGTTGAATCCATACCATCAGTGTCATGTACCAAGACAGAAGCCCCTTCCTGAAAGTAAAATATTAATGTACTTTTGTAACCAGAGTGGCGGATTGTACAAGAATATATATATTGTACACGAAATTATGATGGCATTATCCCGTGAAATATTGCCTCAATTAAATCCATTAATACATCCAAAGCCCATGCAGATATTGTTTAAAAACACTTAATGGATGTAAAATGGCAATTTAGTAACCTTATTTTCCTTATTTTGTATAAGCTTAAGAGCAACACAGAATACAATGGGCAATGGGCAGTACTGTACACAAAATAAAAACTGCAGTTTACTATATACGTACATGGAATGCAATAAAATTGTAAACATTGAAACACTCTCAAAACTGTGAAGAAGGAAAGGTGTTTAAATACAAACAAACTTACCTGATCTAAACACTGAGCATCAAGACAAGCACAGTTCAAAGTTTCTTTAATGTTGTTCATCCAGTTACTGCTCTCCAATCTGCTAAGCCACTTGTCTGTTCCAGAGCTAGTATCATTAACCCCTGTAATGGGAGATTTAGTTAATGTTCCAGTGAAATAGTAGTAGCTCTAGTGAAGGTTCTTACACTTATGTTATACTACTGAGAGTTGATGCAAAATAAAATAAGGCAAAAAAATAAAGCAGGATAAAAATAAAAAGAAGCAATGTTTCACTGATGGTAGTGTTGATGTCCAATGACTTCTTTTTCCCTGCTCTTCCTGTATGCTACAGTTCATGATAGCTATTATCTACATGTAAACAGATACAAAGTTCAAATGGGATTAAAAGTAGGATCAATAACAATAGAAAAAATTCTAACAAATACAGTAGAGGTATCTCATATAGCACATACGTACCAACAATGTACCATGGTTTCTAGCATGCGGAAAGTGCAGGTTTCTACTCTCAATCCAAAACAGAAACGAATATCTCTAGTACAAAATTTTAACAAAATTTTTGAATGTTTTTCATGTAATCAAAAATGCTTTGGCAATACTGTCTAACAAGAAAAGAGGACCTACATCAAATAATTCTTCAATGTCATCTGAAATGGCAAAGGCTTATTTCAAGACTAAACAAAGTGGTAACTTAAGAGCAAATGAAGAAATCTTATCATCATATACTATATTAAATTTCTTGTGAATCATTCCTTATGAAAAATTCAATGGAACTTCATAACTGTACATAAAAAAATGATAAAATAAAAACTAGAAACTAACCATCCATAAGCTTAGTGAGCGAGTCTAGCAAAACATGGTGACGATCAATAGGTTTGTGGTTCTGGCTCATATCCACCACCACGTAACTGCGAAGAAAGGTAAATTAAAACATTACAAAAAAAACTGTACTTACAGTATTTCATAAATTTGAAAAGTAACACACAAATACATGTAAAAATTACATTAGCTTCAAGATAAAGGCAACAATTTCAGTTTTAACCAAATAACAATAATTCTTAAGTTGCTGAAATACAAAAATATACTGTAATTCCTCTTAAACTTGAGAATTGCTCTAAAACTACAAAATCCTTGTATAATCTCTATCCAATGGTCTCCAAAGCTTTTTCTTCATGGAGTTTTTGTTGATAAATAATTAAAAGATTTTCCAGATGCCAAAGATTCCTTGCTTTACAATCTTTGATTGTTTTTAACTGGTTTCCAGCTGGCACAAGAAGACTATCTTATTGTTAAGACCAAAGGTTTGTAAGCTTTCAAAAATAGAAATTGATTAAAAATTTGTCATATCAGTTCTACCCAACAATACAATGAAAACTGCAAACAAAATTGCATAAAAACTCCCACTTTTCAGTGTGCAAAAGGTTATGTTCATTAATATACACATTACCCTATTCTTGAGATTAGTATCCATGACATGAAATTCTCATCCATATTCAAACACCACAGAGCTGCAAACAAAAGACTTTATAGTTATTGCACTGATGAGTACTATTACTATGCAAAAGCCTAAAAAAAATTAGTATATCAAAATTTCACTATGAATAAAAGGAATGTAAATAGTACTTTATCACTATGCAGAACACAGAAAAAATTCTTGATAAACCCATTCACTATATTACTTTCTTAGATAAACAGAAAATGCCCCCAAAAAACTTGCAATACTGTAATGATAAATCTTCTAGTTCTAAATGGGTCAGATTAGGTAAGTATGTATTCAAAGTCATCTATGTTAACGGGCAGCAAAATAAAATATCCTCTTTAAATATCTGCAGCCTTGCCCCTTGACTCATGTGATTCAACACCATACTGAAAGAAAATTAACATGCAAGCAAGTAACCATTTCTTGGTTTGCTTATAAATACAATCATAAAAGAGTAGTTTCTCAAAACAATTACAGGAAAATGAAGTTTTATTTCCAGGAGTTGAGAATCACTGAAACTCAAGTCATACGTATAAGGTATGTTCATAATACAAAATGACAACAGAGTACATTGTAGTTAACTTCAAGAATATTACACTACACGAGACAAAAGAAGATACAAAATTGAAGAGAACTCAAAATTCAAAGATATTTCATTATTATGTACGTACTGTATTATAGTACATGGTTTCTAAAGACAAATGCATTAGTATACCTTAATGTGAGAGAGATGGTGCTAATAACTCCCCAGATTTTATGATAATCCTTAAAAATATAACTGTTGAGAGAAGCTACTTCCCAAGTAAACTTTCTAATGTGGTAAAGTCGACCCCCAGGATTCGCAAGGGATAGGGACAACTATCTCCTGCAAATAGCTGAAATCCGCGAAAACTTAAAGTACCCATCTAAAACCACTGATAACTGCCTATTTCCCACTAAAAATGCTTATAACTGCCTATCTTAATAGTTTTATCAGATTTATTTAGTCACCAAAATAATATGAAAAAACAGTAATTAGTGAATACATATTTCTCTGAAAAATTCGGCGAAAACAAATTTCTGTGAATAATGTGGATATGCATGTCAGAAAAATCTGTGAATCAGTGAAGTAGTGAATCCTGAACCACAAATAGGTGAGGTCCACTGTATTGATAAAAAAGTATTTTTTATATACTGTAGACATCTACATACATATAGAACTTATCATTAAGAATAAAAAAGTGATTCTGGGTCACAGATTTGAATACCTGCAACAGGGTAGCTCAACTTAACTGAAAACAGCAACTAATCATTCAATATGTAACTAATCTACAATGAATAATACATGTAATATTTCTGCAAAAGATTACCACACAACTGATGGTACCAATAACATGTCACTACAAAACTAAATACTTTCTTAATTCAATGGTCATCATTTGTAAACAGCATATAAAATCACTTGAAACTTCTGCCTACATAAAACAATTCTTTATTATAATCACACTTCCCTATTCCTCCTACAGTAATAACACCTCAAGAAGAGAAGGTCATTTACCTTTCTAGAGAATACAAGTCATTTACCAATTTAGTATATGTTTCAGATATAACACAGTTTTGATTTTAAGAAAGTCAGGCTGCCAAGCCATGTACTGGGGGTAAATTCAGTCATTCATTGCTCAAGACACTGAATAAAGGGAGTTGGAGTGGTTGAACAGCAAGGTAAATAGATTAAAAAAGTGAAGATGAAGCACAGAGATCTAAAGGTGGAACAGGGAAAAACCCCACAATTACACTAAGAAGCAATATAGTTACAAAGGCTGGATGTATCTGGGTGCCAAACGGATGCTAGATATACCCTTTAGAAATACCTACAGTACATGATGTGCACTAATGACTCTAAACTTCTACTTTAACCAAAGATAACTAAAAAGCCTCCCTTAATAACAAGCTTATTCCAAATATAAGCTATGAGGCAGCACAGAAGTAAAAGATGTGCAAAGCATTTAAAACCAATACTAACCTACTATGTGTTGGTTAAAACTGTCAAATATGCAACCAAAATTACCCAATGACCTTAACCTTACCTTTGCTGACTGTGCCAAATTCTGTGTTCGGGTATCAATATATATCCCCTCTTTTCACGGCAAGAAGGACACCATTCAACAATCGTTCATCTTCTTTGCATCGCTTACCATTTGCTGTTATCAGGGGTTGGCCACTTTGCATAAGTACTGCCTATAAGAAAAATTCACTTACATCATTTAAGCTAAAAATACTATCCAGAAGGAAAATGCACTTACATCATTTAAGTTAAAAATACTATCCACCATCACAATGCAGTTCGACAAATCTTTAAAAATTTCATACCAAACTGCACATGCAAATAAGCAAAGAGAAAATTGACAATAAAAAAAAAATTTGGGAAAGCACGCAATATAGATTTTAATCAATATATCATCGATATATAAACAATGACCTATTGTTTGAAGAATTCTCAACTACATTACATATTCCAAATTGTAAGCAAAAAGATTCATGCAAAAAGATTCATCTTTTATCCATTCCCTCATGTCGATAATGCTAAAACAGGAAATCGTCCGGATTTGCCGAAAATTATCTATTGCATCAAGTCCAGAGTCTTCAAGCTCTCTTGGGTACTACCACAGGCACTTGGGTAAGATTGAACAAACCTGAAGGAGTCATTAAATAATAACAACATTAGTAAAATACTTATTTTTATTTGTGATCGTCAACTAATGGTCAATTTATGTACAGTTGAAAACACTATACAGTAATGATGTGGAATTTTTTATAGTGGAATTTTTTTATAGTGGCAACACAGATGTGCCAAACTAATTATGAGTACAGATGCAAAAGGATCAAAGCATCAAACCTAACTCAACTTCACTTTATGAATCTTTATTAACATAAGAATTATTCGCCGCAATCACTCCCTCAGTTGGTGTTAATTCGGGAAAATTCCGATTCCGTTGTAAATTGCTGTCCACCCTCTTCAAGGACAGTGCTACAATGGCAACGATAAAAAGAATGGGCATTTTATTTCATAAGAAGGATCCTCTGAAAAATAAATATAACTTTAATCACAGTAGTAATCATGGAATATCTAATTATCAGTGAGAAAGGTAAACCTTTTTATTTTCCATCACAAAATATAAAAAATGAGTAAATTGTTTGTTTGTATCGTGTTTTTAATTTAAATAACGTTGCATGGGAACCAGTGTTTTATTCAGCAACAGTACCAACGGCTTTACCATGACCTTCCGAACCACGTCGAAAGTGGAACTTTTTAATCACCAGAAATACATTCTCGCACTCCTCAATGGAATGGCCGAGAATTCGAACACCTGTGACTACCTAGGTGGGTAAGCAAACACCATACCCACCCACGCCACTGAGGGCCGCCGTAAAAAATGAGGTAAACACTCTTTACTGTATTCAAATATGTGTTATTATTCTCAAAGGTTTAAACATCCTTACCTTGAAAAACTTCTAAAAAAAATTGTCCAGCAAATGTAGCAAAAAGTTGTACGTTCCTTTAACTAGAATTCCCTGTTCTCCTAGTGAGGCTATCTGTTTTTCTTTGCCTGCCAGAATTTATCTCTTTTATAGTGGTTTGAGGTGGTAAGGTTTTCTGTTTGATAACAGTTGCAGTTATAACGTTTCACCATTTACGAATAGGTCCGTCGTTTGGTCAATTTTTTCTTAAGTTGTATTTTAAACCTCTTTCACATTCACAACCTGATCCCTGATAACTCTTTTCCTGTTGTAAGTAACAAGATTTGCTTTACAGGCAGCCCACCGTATGCAGTAAAGGGGCCTTACGGCCTGAAAACCAAACTTCTAAGTTCCAAGAGTCCCCTTATTCCTCACATTTTGGACTTGGACTGGGAACCAGTCCTCCCAGAGGTTGCTAGTGGTCAAATGGAAAACGTTCAAAAAAAGCTCCAAGTTGAAAGTTTATGGCAACGACAATTCTAAGCCTTAAAACAATCCCCCCTTGTATTTTCAATCATTTACCTACATTTTTAATATTTTAATTTTAATTAAGTAATTTTTTCTTTTCTAAAAACATTTATCTCGTTCTTTCTGCCATTTCCTTTTGTCAACTTTTTATTTCAAATGAATACCTTTTATTCTTTGGAAGCTGGAATTTTCAAGTCAATTGGCCCCTGTGAACTTATTTTCGTTATGAATAAGAATTTAATGTTTCTGAATTAATACTAATGAAAAAAAATAAAATAATTAAAATAAAAATTTATTTATGGTGTTCTGTTTTGCTGTTCCTTCAGTTCCTTTTATTATTAATTTAGTTTAAAACAGGTAACCGACTCAGTCACCCATTGGACTTTGGGGAATTTTTTGTTCTTAAAAGAGAAGTAAAAAAGGGCAGTAATTGAGTTTTCTGTGCATCATTATATTCCTGTATGAAACTCTAAGATGTGGCTGCATGTATTGAAACTCTCAGCCCTGACCAGGGCAATGCTGCTTTGCTCCATAATATGCAGTTGTGTTGGAGATGCATCTGGCAACTGACCCACCTTCTAGTCGACTGCCAGAACAGTACGTATCCATGGCTAACTTAACCTTAGATAAAATGATATTGTTTAGATGATACAATAAAGTTTCATACATTACCTTACCTTGACCAGATATATACCATAGCTAATCGACTATCCGTCGTTCCCCGACAGAAATTCGAATTTGCCAAGGGGGGGGGGGGAGGGGCAACAAACATGGCGCTACAGGTTAGGCATCAGGTGGATCTACCGGCCTGCCCTGGGCTGGGGGCAGGAACTAGGAACCATTCCCGTTTTCTAATCAAGATTTCTCTCTTCCACCTGGTCCTCCTGCTGGGAGGTGCTGGGTTGGGTGTCCTTCCATATCGTATATATCTGCCAGGTAAGTATTGTATTAAAAGTTTGATTGTATCTAACAATCAAATCATTTTATTTCCAATACATTCAACTTACCCTGTCAATTATTTATACATAGACTGATTTGACGACCCTTTGGTGGGGAGGGCAAGGAAGACAGCTAACTCCTGACTAGACAAGGTGCAACAATATATGGTTGTAGGTATTTATAGACCTTTGGTTTCCTCTGTGTTTTCTCTAGACGAAGGGTCACTTCCTAGCTATTGTCCTAAGGAGTCCTGCTTCGTCTCAAGAGCCTTATCAAGAAATAGTGATCTGGTTGGCCAAGAGTTTCTTTGTGGGTCCTAACCGATGGGGTCTTCTCCACTTAACTCGGTTCGGGCCTAATTGGCATTTGTCAATGGGTGCTAATACCGCTTATAATGCACCAATATGCCTATGGCCTATTGGCATAACTAAGGATCGCAACACCGATCCCGATCACCTTTTTGTTCCATACGATGAGGTGGTTTTCGCGGCTAGAAAATTGAAAAAGAAGTTATCCCCCAAAGACTCCTTTCAAACCTCAAAAAAAAAAATCCACTAAGTTAAAATAAAATTCCAACTCATTGTTCTTAAAGGATCAGTTGTCGGCTCCCTTATCCCAGCAACGTATTCCCCGCTGATCCACTATAAACCAAGAGGAAGGAAGGATCTCTCGTAGGTTAACTTGAAGTCCTTGTCGTGTAATGGGACCAGTTCAACACATAGTTTGCATCTCTCATATGTTTCAAAGCTAATATGTCTTCCTGACATATTGTTGACGCAAAAGAAACCAGAATTTGCCAAAAGCTCGCACTTCATGAGCTTTTAAATTCTCAGAGCTTTTTGTTTGAAGGTATCATCAAGTACCTTATGGAAGTGCTTTTATAGATCAACCAATTGTTTTCAACGAAGAAGACTAGGACTTTTCTTTGAACTGGATCCTCAATCTGGATGAAGCCTATCGCCTGGCCTATGGCAGCCTCGCGCCTGCTGACACCTCGCTCCTACTTGGGCAGCCGTCGCCCTTGGCTGGCGCATCCTGTTTTGCCTGGCGCCCTCGCGCCTGGCTGGTGCCTCGCACCTTACCTTGCCAGTGTCCTTTGCGCCTGTTTGGAGCCTGGCGCCTGGCGCCTGGCGGTCGTTGCTGACTTCTCCCCACTTGTCTGACAGGAAAGTTTCATGGTATCAAAAATCAGCATTAGGACCCTTAATCCCCAGCTTGTATTTTTTTATTATCTGTAGTTTATACTCTAATGCATGAAAATTCTCGACCAACATATTAAATCATTGCAAAAATAAGATATACCCAGTATGTGATAATTAGTTATTGGGTTTGCCGAAATATAAGTTATAAATTGCCCTTTTGGACATTATAGTTTTGGTAATCGTGCGCTTTTTTTTACCTGGATGTCATAACCTTAAAAACATGGATGCTTCAGAGAAAACCAAACATGGCACAACTAGTCACAGTCCACATCTATCCTTGGTAATAATTTATCAAAAGGTGAATATCATTAACTTAAAGAAGAAATCCAATCCCATTCTTACACATAATTCTTGATAGCTGGATTCTGCAATTGAAGTTTAAGAGCCCCACCCATAATAATATCAATCCTTTCCATTCCACATACGATATGCTGTGTCCAATTATTTTCCATCTTGTAACAACCAATTATTTCCATCTGTACAAAGTTCATATATATCAAGCCTTTTTTTAATTTAACACCTTTCTAATCATCCACATCAACCCAGCCAATTTCTTGGTCTAATACTCTCCCTTCTGTCATCCTCAAAAACCTTACAAATCATTGCACCCCATTCCACCTAATCCCCATCTCTCTCATTTTGCATGACCAAGCCCCCCTCCCTAAAAAAGCGTTTGGTATACATCTTTTATGTTTAATTATTTTTAACCACATCTCTCTTACTTTCCCCTCAAAACAGTAATCACCTTGTTCAAACATTCTTCCTCATTCTACATCACAAACATTCCCCCAACTACAGAATCTTATCCTTTTCTAATTTTTCATTCATATGCAATACTCCACACTTCACCACATAAATAGGAGGTTGGGTTGAACATTTTTTCCCCTGTAGCAGTTCCCAACTACATGTCCGTTTCTCGATCTTTTTATACTGCATAAATATTGAAAATTTGTAATAATATTTTTCCTTAATCCCACCTGCCTTCTTGCAATTCCCTCCTCCTTCTCATACTACTATGATTTCAATTAACCCCAAAGGACTTGATTTGAATCATTTAAATTCATCTCAAATTTTAACGTTCAGCCTTGCATCACTGTTTTCCCCCTAACCAACTTACCTTAACTTTTACAACTGATCTTAAATAAATAAACCTTCCAAATATTATTACCATTTTGTTCCTACAACTTCTGTTTAATACTTTAAGTGTATTGAATGTAAAGGGCATCATCCATAATAACCATCAGTCATTCTACATTCAACTTGCTGATCCATTCTCTTCTTACATGAGTTTTCTAATTTTTATTTTATTTATTTTCTCCTCATTAGTACATTTGAGGAAAATAAATTAACATCCATGGATATTTTCCCAATACTGGTATTTAATTCTTTCTCATCCAATTTTATTGGCTCACTAAAGTTTTTTATGGCACGTGAAAATAACAAGTTTTAGAGTTACAGTAAAGAATGAATCTGCCATAACGCCTATTTCTATTCACATTAAGTGAACCAAACAAATCTGTTTTTATAAGGGCTGGTGGAAAAAAAAGATTAAAGGGTAAAAAACCAAAAACCTTAATAAAGTAGGTACAGGCAGTAACCGCAGGTGAAACGTTTAAAGAAAATTAATCTTATTTTTGTTGAATTGACGATGGTAGAAAAATTGCACTACCTAAAGCCTAATTAACTGCAAATTTGTGATCATCCCTCATCACATGCCAAAATGGGGTAGTTAAAGCAATCAACTGGTGCATGCAATGGAGGTGATGGGAGGCACAATAGTTGGTTGACAAATAGTACCTACACGAATGACAATGACTCAAAGTTTTCTTTTACTCTTAAAGAAAAACCGACAACCAATTGTACATGAATGAGTGGAGAGAACTTTGTATTGTTTAAAAAAAAAAATTAATCTGAAGAGATAATAAAAGCCACATACATACTACTCTTTTACAAATGGTGAAAAATAACTATTTAATATGGACGCAGACTGAAAACCAAGAAGTGATTTACCTCCAACTGGAATTCAACCGCATTCTTATGAGACGGGGTGTATGAAACCCTTTGGACCATCCCATCCCTCATGCAACCACTGTTAGTCCCACCCGTGGATTTTCTTAAATTGTCAACGAGTTCTACCCCATGAAGCTGGAAATTATGAATGGAATCTGAGTGGCAAGATTAATAAAGGAGGTTTTTGTACCTGGGGAACAAAATTACCCTTTTAATTGTCTGAGTTTGCACTGGCTCCCTATCAAAGATTAGATAGTGTTCAAAATATGTATAATCTAAACTGGTGTCCCAAAATATTTTGAAAAGATTTTATGCACAAAAACCGCCAATGGAATAGAACTCAACACGAAAATCGCTACAGAATGGTTTCAAATTAATCCAAGCTCAAGACAAGTAAGGTCTCAAGTTGTTTTTAAGATAAGACCAACACTTCTCAATGCTGGTTTTGTAGAACCTTTAAACATTTTTGGCAGCTCCATCGACTGTACAATACATCTCCCTCTTCACATCAAAGAGACTGAAAATATTCCTCTTTCTTTAAAGAATAAATGGAAGTATTATGAATTGTTTTTCCCACAGTGGAGAATTTGATAATTTACCCCTTAATGGACAGATTAGATATCCTCAATGTAAGTAGTTAGCATTGGGTGGTGGGAGCGGATTCACCGTCATGGTGAGCAAAAGAGCATCCATTAGTTGGCTCGCCTCATCTGTTTTGAAGGAATTGGAACCAGGAAAGAGGTTTCCAAATACTTCTATAGACCATAAATTTCACTAATACGTAGCAACTTTTAGACTT
>NC_061100.1:7625987-7642846 GCF_015104395.2 Macrobrachium nipponense
CAAATTCTCTTTCAGTAAAAGGAGAGTTGTATGACTCTTCCTTCCTGTTGCAAAATTTAAAATTTTCTTTTCTTCATTGCTCCTAAACTGGTGACCAGGAGCTACTTCACACTTGCGTGATACATTTGAGAAATGATCCGCCAGGGCATTACTAACCTCAGTTGCTCCAGTCACATACTGATCATTCACCTTCAACACTGGTGGTGGGTTGTGGGTGAATTTGCCTGCTATCTTTTTTACTTTCCTCCACACAGAAGATGGTGGTGTTCTACTGTTATGGAGGAAACAAAAGACACCAAGACTGGCGCCTAGCTTCTTTCATGGCACGACGGAACTGTGCTCTACATTTCTTGTATATAATTAAATTCTCCTCAGTACGGTGTCTGCGCAAACGGGTTAAAGACCTTCTTGTGGCTCTGTTGCAGCAGTTAATTCTGAAGACCACCAGGGGACTGGTCGTCGTTTGAATAACCCTGTGTTTTGGGATGAATGACTCATGCTGTATGAAGGGTTCCATTCAGCAGTCTATGGCATCACCAATATTTTCAAAACCGTTCTGCATTCCCTTCAATTCTCTTAGCTCACGAAATCTACCCCAGTCTGCCTTGTCAAGATTCCATCGTGGCGATCTCTGTAAAGGTGGACCATTGTTAGTGTTGATAATGATTGGTTGTGCATGATCACTAGTATGCCAATCATCTAATGTCCTCCAATCAAAATCGAGAAGGCAATTAGAGCTTGCGATTGATAGGTCAATGCATGACAGGTTACCTGTCTGGACATGAAAGGTGTGGGCTCTCCTGTATTGAGGAGTCCGACATCCTCATTTTCCACAATTGATGATATAATATTGCCCCTTGTGTTTGCTAAAACATCGCCCCATAAAGGATGTCTACCATTCAAATTTCCCAATAAGAGAAAAGGTTGGGGGAGTTGTTGAATCACCTCTACTAAATTATCATACAAAATATCATTTGGAGGTAGGTCAGAGAGCATATTGTATATTTTCTCCCTATATCAATCTGTACAACCACTGCCTGCAGAGGTGTACGAATAGACAAAGATATTTGGGGAACATCTCGACGAACGTAAATGAGACTTCCGCCATGGCTCCCTGCTTGTTGATTATATGGTGTTCTATAGCTAATATACTCTCCCCTCGAGACAAGGAGTAATTAGCATCAAGCTTGCATTTCACCTGTAGACATACAATTATGGGGGAATGCTCATGAATTAGTATCAGCTTAAGTTTCTTCATATTTGGCCCTTAAACCCTGACAATTCCATTGCAAAATGGAGGAGAAAACTATGGATCACTTCTGGAAGACATCTTGGATGAGGTCTTCCCATTGGCAACTTTTAATCTAACATTATTTCCTGCAGGTTTCTTTAGAGATGGTCTTGATATATTGGGTTTTACATTTGTCTTTTTCTTTGTCTCCTTTTGATCTATTTGTTGAGGCGGATGGTGGACCTCAACTTGAATTTCTGATTTATTCAAGTTATCTTCCAGTTGATCAGAAACATCAACAGATAAAACATCAAATTTATTTGACGTCATAGCTTTAATGTTTCTGAAGGAAGGGGTGAGAGAGATGGAGGTCTCTCTCTTTTTTTCGATTAATAGGTGGTGGGCTTCTAGGTTTTGCACCTTCCCCACAACAGGTGCACCAGGCAAGTTGGTTTTAAGTGGAACCTCCATCAAATCAGGCAAGGACATGGCCTGAGAGAGGTTTGTACTACTAACAGTAATGGGGGACGAAGGTTGTACGGGGATGGGCAATGCCCCAACTGTTGATACCTGTGGGCAAAGCCTCAGAAGGCAATATGCTTACCTCATCATGCAGCATTTTATCATTAGATGGAAAATTTCTTTTTATAGAACTATTGGCAGTGCTAGATGGGTTTGATTTTAGTGCCTTTGCATAACTACTTGACTTATCTAATAGTCTTTTGGCATATCCCACACTTATGTGTTCTAAGTTGGATTTGTTAAGGGCAGCTTCTTCCGACTTATACAGCTCGCAGCTGCGGTCAGTGGATTTATGATTTGAGCTGCAATTAAACACCTGGCTTCAAGTGCACATTCTCCATGGTAAGATTTGGAGCAAATACCACAAATTTTTCGTTTTTGCAAACTTTTGACGGGTGTCCAAATTTAAAAACAATTAAAACATTGCAGTGGCTTCTGCTTGAATGGTCGAACTTTAATAATTTCATTTTCAATAATAATGCGGGAAGGGTACATCAGCATCCTGGAAAATAAGGATAATCATTGATGTACCTGGAACTTTGTGTACTTTCCATACATTTAGTGGACACATGGCCAGTATCTCCTCCTCTGTAAATTCATACAGATCTTTGTTAAAAACTACCCCCCTCCCCTTAGTAGCTAAAATTTAGGTGGGGTTTGACATCTAACTATTATCATCATTTGTTTTAAGGTTGGATAGTATTACAGATTGTGTGCATGATTTGGCATGGATAAGGTAACTATTTTTTCCAAAACGAGATATGTCTCCCGGTGCAATAGTTCCTACTTTTTTCTGAATTAATTTGCATATTTTGAAATAATTCCCTGTAACCCCCTGAGATTCAGCTACAAGCCACATCGGTGGTTTTGGCTTCCTCTGGGAAGGCATAACTACATCAGGCATATGTTTTTTCAAACCAGTCCGCAGGTCTATAAACATCCAAATCCTTTTGGTAACCTTGTCGCAAAGAGCAGCCATTATATTCAAGTTATTAATTTGATATTATTAATATTACAAATATTGCACCTAAATGCTTCGTCATGACTATTGTAAGATATCTATGAATCCCATTTTGTATCTTCCAGTTTCATTCTTATTTCTGTTATAGATCCATAACACTCAAATTCTTATATATATATCATAATTTGTCTCTATTGGAATTTGGGTAACATGAAGGATTCGAAGTTTCCTTGCGTTACCCAGATTACTCAATTTTGGAATAACAATGGAATGGTCCTTCCTAGTTCCGAGGTCATCAACAGAGTTTTCCCTAATTAAATTAGCAGAGGTCGTCAACAGTGTCTGAGGTTCGCCATTCGATCCAGGGTACAAGAAACATTAATTTCCGTCATTAAATTAGTTGGGGGAAAGAAAAAAGTTAGACTGTCTGACATCCCAAAAGAGAACCCATTATCCTTTCATGAAATTAATTTCTCCACCAATGACACCTGCGAGAGCTGCTTCCCAAATGTCCACTCCCTACCCTAGCCACAAAGGGATGGTACCACTATGATTAGAGTGGCTCAAGTGTAACGCCAAACCGCTTGATGGGGGTACTGAGAGCCATTAACAGGAATACAATCATCCCCACTTTAATCATAGCAGCAGGCAAACCGGACAGAATGCCGAGAGTCCTATCTCTATGAAACCGGCCAACCCCTGGAATCTGAAGGCCAAGTTATGGTTCGAGAATAGTCCCGCATGCCAGTATGGAAATACTGACATTCCAAGGTGTCCAAACATTATCGGGTAGTTGGCAAGACCACCACAGCTCCCACAATTGGTTTTGAAAAAATTTCCAATCCCGGATATGATGTCCCCTAAAAAAAAAATCGGACAGTGAAATGGGTAAGAGTTTTGACAGCAAGGTTGGAGAAAGTTGATAAATATGAAGAAGAATGAAACAATTATAAGTAATAGAAATAGGATGAGAGAAATTTAGAGTCAAACTGAGGAAAAACAAAAATTCCCCAGTTCGAGAGCCCTCTTGCCCGTCACCAGGCTTCAGCACGGGAATGATATGCCGTGCGGAAGCCCAATGACTTCATCAAGGCATTCTCTCATTAAGAGGGAGAGACTTATCTGAGGTAGAGTACCCAAACCTCTCTCACTGCCTCCTACGCTGATATTGCTCCGGTGGCGGCGGAGGTCCTTTCATGGAGAGGCGCTACCCTGGGCGGCCCTGATGGGTACCACAATGATGCCAGTAGTAAAAGTCCAAATTTGGAATCATGTGCAGGACGTTTCTCACTATCAGAGTCCTCTAAACCATCTAATTACTCGACCCCAAAGGTGTCATTTCCTCTTATCCCCACATGAGCAGGGATCCAACATATTTCAATATTTTTTCCATTTTTATATAATTTGTGGAGTTCAAATTGAATTTGCTGTACAATATTGTTTTTTGGATTGTAATTCTGAAGAGCTTCTATGGCGCTTCTCGAGTCACTAAAAATCACAAAATTATTAACTGAGGTTTGCTTTATAATTTTGATAGCTACTTTAATTGCACACAACTCTGCTGTGAAGACTGAGGCATGATTGGGTAAAGAAAATTGATATGTTTTGTTCTGCGATATAGCTGCATATCCTACACCATGTTGCGATTTAGACCCGTCGGTATATATTGCATAATGTGAACATTTTTGTCTTATATGTTCTATGGTTTTTTGTTTATGGTGTTCTGGGGTACATACGGAACTCTTTGATAAATACTTCAAGTGAGTGCAAGTCTTTATTTTAATCATAGTCCAATGGGGTGGTAACTTTACTACTGGAGGTACTTGTATATTTATATTTAATGACTCGAACAGTCTATTAGCTCTAATTGGGAAAGGTGGTGAATGATTGTTTATAAAGACATCCCTTAACTCAAATAGACTTTTAGTTGGTGAATCACTTGTTTTGATTTTTAATGCACTTTTCATGATTATGAATTCTCTATGGAGGGATAGTGGCAGTTCGCCGCATTCAACTTGTACAGAGGAGACTGGAGAGGATTGATTGATTGATTTATTAATTCTTACTGGCGTCGCAACGACGAGGTTATTGACGCCGTATCATTAAAAGGAATTGCAAAGGAAAAAGTCAATTAAAATGCTATAAATATGTTTATATAAAATCTGTCAGAGAACTACAGAGAACCCAAAAACACACAAAATACCTATCTCACCTACACACCTATTTCAAATTAATTGTAAACAAAAAATATAAGCAACATAGGCACCCTGCAAACTTCCAAATTCTACAGAGTTCTGTCAAAATAAATAGATATTAAAAGTACTAAAACATTATATATGGTAATAGATATATCAATTGGAGGTAAATTTTATGTACATAAAAATTTCCTGATCTAAAAAGACTTAAAAGCAAATGATATACACTGACACATACTAACACATACACAAACTCAAACATCTTGACCAAACTAACCTAAATTTTTTCAAGAAGACCTGCTTCTCGAAGGTAACTAAAAAGCTTATCCTCATTAAAATCTCTACCTATAATGGCATCTAGTTTAAGATCCATTCTTCCAACTACGTTAAAATGACTGTTCCTTGCTGATATTAAGCTGGGGCATTCTACTATTAAATGTTTTACTGTGAGGGGAACAAGACAATCCTCACAAAATGGTTCAGGGTCATTGTTCATTAAAAAACCCATGAGTAATCCGTGTGTGGCCGATCCGTAACCTACATAATGCAGTCTCTTTCCGACGGTCTTCTAACATATAAAGCCAGGGGTTGATTACATCAGTGAGTTCTCTCATTTTATTATTACTCTCTATTGTCCAATAGAATTGCCAAACTGATTCTAACCAGTCTTTTTAATTTCAGGAATGTAGTCTGAACAGGGAATTGCTATACTTTTTGGATTTTTTGATGTACCTAACTTAGCCAATTCATCAGCTCGTTCATTTCCAACAATACCAACATGTAAAGGAACCAGCAGAGGTTAACTACCTTCTGTTTTTGTTTTAATAAAAACAACCACTCTGTTATTTCCAGTACCACAGGGTGTACTGGATTAAAAGATGCCAAAGCTTCCAAGGCACTCTTGGAATCACTAAAAATGGTAAAATTATCTCCTTCTAAAGTTACAATTTTCTTTAGGGCTGTTAAAATGCTAAAAGTTCAGCAGTAAAAATAGAAGCACAACTTGGTAATGCACCACTAACACTACTGTCAGGGTATACCACTCCAAACCCAACGCCTGCACTGGATTTGGAGCCATCGGTAAAGAATTGCCTTGAGTTACCATGTTTTTCAGCATGGCAAAGGAATTTCTGCTTAAGAATATCACCTGAACAGTCTGCCTTGCAACCAGAAAACCATTTACAATATTTCACAGAGGGCAACTTCCATGGAGGGAATCTTGAAAATTTTGCTGGAATTACTTTTCCTTTTATTACATTGAGCTCCTCTAATGCATATTTTACCCTGTATCCAAAAGGCTTTGGATATGAAGCATATTTTTCATAAATACAAAAATTGCCTTTAAAAACAGTATTGTAAGCTAAGGACTCAGGAGTTCTCTGTATGCGGTACCAATATTTCAACAGGGTCAATTTTCTTATCAAATCTAAGGGCAGTTCACCTGCATCCACTAATAAACTAGATATTGGAGAGGATCTAAAGGCTCCTGTTGCAATTCTAATTCCCCCATGATGAACTGCATTCAAAGTATCTAATCTCCTTGTCGTAGCTGATGAGTAGATTTCTGACCCATATGCCAATTTTGAAGCAACTATTGCTTTATAAACATGTAACAAGTGCTTTCATATCAGCCCCCCAATTTGTATGACCTAAGACTTTTAAAACATCTAAGGCCTTCATGCATTTGACTTTGAGGCTCCTGAGATGAGCTTCCCATGTCAACCTGCTGTCAAAGATGAGGCCTAAAAACTTTGTTTCCTGTACACATGCGAGTCTCTGTCCATTTAAAAACAGATCTGGGTCTGGATGAACCCCTCTGATACGGCAAAAATGCATAACAACTGTTTTGGCAGAGGAAAATTTAAAACCATGCTCAGCTGCCCAACTGTTAACTTTATTTATTACCAACTGGAGTTTTCGCTCTGCAACAGACATTTTAGATGCAGCACATGAAATAGATAAATCATCAACGAACATTGTTGACATTACATCTTTTGGAATTTTTGAGGCTATCCCATTTATGGCTAAGGCAAACAGAGTGACACTTAACACACTTCCCTGTGGTACTCCTTCCTCTTGTTCTTTCAAATTAGACAGAGTACTACCTACTCTGACTTTAAAATAACGGTTTTTTAAAAAGACTAATAAAAAGTGGTAGTTCTCCACGCAGACCAATTTCATGCAAGACTTTCATAATTCCATGCCTCCAGGTAGTATCATACGCCTTTTCTAGGTCAAAGAAAACCGCCACATAATGCTGCTTGGAAGCAAATGCCTGACAAATTGCATTCTCCAAACGTATCAATACATCTGTGCAAGAATGCATAAGGCGAAAGCCACACTGAGATGATGATATAATCTTCTTTGATTCTAAAAACCATACCAACCTAAAATTTACCATTTTTCCATAAGTTTACAAAAACAGGAAGTTAAAGCTATTGGTCTATAGCTTGTAGGGACAGATAAATCTTTCCCTGGCTTGACAAAGGGTAAAACTGTTGCTATTTCCCAAACACTAGGGTAAACCACTCTCCTTTTTTTTAAAAACTTAAAATATTAATAATACTTAAAATAAAAAATTTAGTTTCCTTTGAGTATTCTTGATCATTTCATATAAAATTTCATCAGTCAGGTGCAGTGTTTTTACTGTTACCAAGAGCAAATAAAAATTCCTCCATGGTAAAAGGCATATTATATGATTCAGATTTAAAAGAAGTAAAATCAAGTGTTTCAGACTCTGCTAACACTCTCTCCCTGTAGAATGGAGAATTTTCATCCTTACTTGATATCATTGCAAAATGTTCTGCAAAAACATTGCTTACAGCCTTTGAGTCTGTTATAAAGTCACCGTTGACTTTTAAAACTGGAAGGGGACTAGGATTGTACTTTCCTGTTATTTTCTTAATAACTGTCCAGATCTTGGTCATAGGTGTTTTCCAGGTAATTGTTGATATAAAAAGTGCCCATGATTCTCGTCTCGCATGCTTTATTTGCCATTTGAATTTGGCTCGAGCCTTTTTAAAGGAGATCAAGTAGCATTCACAGCGATGTCTTCTGTACCTAGTATAAGCTGCTCTCATGGCTTTATGTCTTATTTTGCATTGAACATTCCACCATGGAACAGGCTTCCGATGCAATTTTCCACTGGTTTTTGGGATTGCCTTTTCTGCTGCAAACGTAAAAATCATTGTTAAATAGAACACTGCTTCTCCTATTGTTGGCATATCTTTTGCATCTAGTTCAGTATAACGGAGTTCCTCGAAAAGGGGCCAATTTGCTTTATTGGTACACCACCTAGGCATTCTGTATACTGGCTCATATTTCTCAGTTCTGATGACAATTGGAAAATGATCACTGCCGTATAAATCTTCCAACACCTCCCAGTTGAAGTCAATGAATGTATCAGAACTGGTGATAGATAAGTCAATACATGAAAATGCACCAGTCTGAATGTGAAAATGGGTGGGTTTTTCAGTATTCAAAAGGGTCATATCTGAATTTTCTATTGATGATAAGATAAGGTTTCCTCTTTGATTTGTTAAAATGTCACCCCAAAGTTCATGTCGACCATTAAAGTCTCCCAATATAAGAAATGGGTCGGGGTAGCTGTTCATACAAGTGTGTTAACTGTCGTTCAAGTATTGGGTTATTAGGAGGGAGATACAATGAACAAATTGTGTAAGTCTTTTTTAAGTGAATTTTGACAGCTACAGCTTGTAATTGAGTTTGCAACTGTATTTTTGAGTGAGCAATATCTCGTCTTACAAGAAGAGCACTTCCACCCGAATTTCCCTGTATAGGGAATTGGGAGTGGAATGCAAAAAACTCTTTAGGAGTAAGCATTTTGTTGTTGCTTAGCATAGTCTCTTGTAGTGCTAAGCATACTGGATTATAAGTATTAATCAAACATAGTAGCTCTTCATATTTGGCGCGAAGTCCCTGGCAGTTCCATTGTAGTATAGCAGAGAAAGTACCTATTTTCTAGAGGATGATCCCCTGTCCAAGATCGTTTTATTAGGTTTTTTCTTCGAAGATGACATCTGAGTTTTGTGACGGACTTTTGGTACAGTTCCAGATGTCGAAGGAGTACTTAGAGGGTCATTTGAATGTACCAAGTGATCACTTATGATGGTATTTGAAACAGCAGTATCTTTAGTATTATCTTCGACCCTTGCAGTATCTGGTTTATCATTTTCAGCTAGTCTAATTTTATTGTCTAAACCAAGCTGAACTGAGTTTAACATTTTGTTTGCCTTAGGTTCTACATTTGTTGCTGCTGTTTTGTATGATAAGATGAGGGATACGACTCATTATTTTCCATTAATTCCGATGTTCTATGAGGGTCAGCTGAACCACAGGATGGTGATGGTTTACTCATTTTTTGTTTTGAATCAACTTTTTCTACGGATGTATCTCCTTTCTCAAGGTGCTTGACTTTTGATTCAGGCATTGTTACAGACTCTTCACTTAAAGTCCTCTTGTTGACAATTTTCCCAGCATCCATTTTTTCTTCTTTATCTTCATTACACTTTTTAAGATTCATTTCTTTTGTCTTTCCTCATTTCCTTTTACTGCATCTACAAATGACTTCTGGGTGTTGAATTTCTGCAAAGTCTTTTGTCTTGCTTCTTTAAAGGTAATGCGCTCTTGAATCTTGATACAAAGTGTTTCTTTTTCAATGAGATACTTGATACATGATTTATGTGCTGCATTATGGTCTCCCCCACAATTAGGCAGCATGGAGTAAGTTCACAATTCCCATGCTCTTTTCTTCCACAGTTAAAGCATATGGCTGGTTCATTCCTTTCTTTTTTCCTACATGTTGTTATCAAATGGCCAAACATTTGGCAATGGAAACATCTTCTGGGAGCGGGAATATACTGTCTAACTGGCAGGTGAAGCCATGCAGCTTTCAGAAATTTAGGGAGTCTCAAACAATCAAAGGTGAGTATCAGAGTAGGTGTTGGATGTAATATTCCCAATACTTTTTTCTTGATTCGTCTCACATCTACCACCTTTTGATCAGCAAATTCTTTCCGGAGAGTGTCCTCAGAATAATGTAGGAGTTCAGTACTATACACTACTCCTTTAGACTGATTCATTGTTTTGTGAGGAGTGCATTTTGCTGTGCTTCCTTCTACAGCACTAATAGACAATAATTTTCTACTTTCATCTGGTGATGAAACTTCCACAAGCAAGCTTCCTTCACCTTGAGAGGCTATCTTTGGTTCTCTGCCAATGCATTTTACAATATCTCTATGGACATCAAATATATTCAGTTCTTTTATGCTTTTGTCGAGATCAAGAGAAAGGTATTTATTATAAGTCTCAGGTTCTTGAGATCCAAGTAAAATTCCAATATCAGGATTAGCATTCTTATTTCTATTATTAAATCTGCTATTCTTTCCTCTGTTCTGAACTACATAAGGGCTTGTAGTAACAATCAAAGAATCTTTGATGTTTTCATTGGAGGAGGTTGGGGATGGCAAAGGGAGGTCCTTATCCAAGCCTAAGGTTGTCAACGGTGCCAAAGAGTCGGGGGATCCAGGGGACAATGTACTAGACATATTATCCATGTTAGTTTGAAGGGAAAAAAAAGGGGGGGGGGAATATACACACACACACACACACAACAACTGCTTGGGAAGACCAACAAGGTATCGCGGACTAGACAGGGTCCGACATTCTCCACCAATGGCACACGTAGAAGTTGCTTCCCCACGGTCTGCCCCATACCCTACCCTTTTGGGATAGCACCAATATGCTTGCAGTGGCCCAGGTATAAGCCAATCTGCATGCTGGGAGTTCTACCCCCCCTACCCCCCCAACCCCCACTAATGGGGACAGACTCCCCACTCCAAACATATTGGTGGGCTTCCGGACAAAAGCCAGGAGTCCCATCCCAAAAACCAGCCCCCCCTGGATTCCGATGGGCTGATCCCTGGAGATGGTTCCGCCCTTAAGATAACAATGGGAAAATCCCATCACCATCTCTTGGGTCCAAACCGTATTGGGTGGCGACTCACCACCACAACTCCCACAATTAGCTTCGAATGCAAACCCCCTCCAAACCACGAACCCCTCCCAGACTCACCCAAGCAGAGAAATTTTTTGAAAGTGGAAATGTCCACGCAAATTAATGCCAAAAGTTTTGTAGGCGTTCCGTCAGGATCCGGCCTTCGCAAACTTGAAGGCAGAATCCCTTACCCCCTCACCATGTGAAGGAACCTACTCGAGGGGGACTGGTGAGGATCTAAATGCTCCTGTGCATATTCTTAGGCCTTCGTTGTGAATTGGGTTTAATATTTTCAGTGCTGCTTCTGAAGCTGACCCATATATTTCACTTCCATAATCAATAATTGATAGCACTGTTGCTTTATAAAGTATAGTAAGAGTATGTCTATCAGCTCTCCAATTTGTGTGAGAAAGTTTTTTAATTAGGTTTAATGCTCTTTTGCATTTCGATTTTATGTAAGTTATATGGGCTTTCCAGTTGAGGTGTGCATCAAATATTAAACCTAAAAATTTTGCAGTTTGGCTAATTGGTATATTATGGTTTCTCATTTTTAATTCTGCTTCTTCACCTTTTTTCCAAATTTTACTTTTATAAAAAATGACCGCTTGGGTTTTTTCTATGGAAAATCTAAATCCTACTGATGAGGCCCATTCATCTATTTTTATTATAGTTTTATTAATAATTCTTTCTGCATGTTTTATGCGTGATGCAGTGTAATATATTGCAAAATCATCCATATACAAATTACTCTTAATTCCAACCGGTAGCATGTTACTGATGTTGTTAATTGCCAATGTGAACAAAGTACCACTAAGGACGCTACCTTGTGGTACTCCATTTTCAAGTGGAAATATTTTGGAAAAAACTATCTATTCTCACCTGAAAAGTGCGGTCAGTCATAAAGTTTTTAATAAATTTAGGAAGATGGCCGCGAATGTTATTATTATGTAAAGATTTTAATATTGCATACCTCCATGTAGTGTCGTATGCCTTTTGAATGTCAAAAAAGACAGCTATTGTAATTTGTTTTCTTTCAAATCCTCTACGTATATGGTCTTCCAAACTACACAGAGAATCTAATGTAGACCTATTACGTTGTGAACCAAACTGTGTAGGACTTAAAATTTTATTTTCACGAATGTGCCATGTAAGTCGTGCATTTACCATTTTCTCCAATAACTTGCATATACAACTTGTTAATGAGATAGGTCTATAATTATTCACATTACTAGCATCTTTTCCTGGTTTGGGTATAGGAATTATTATTGCATTTCGCCATTTGTCTGGAAACAAGTTTTGGAGCCATAAATGATTGTAAAATTTTAATAAATATGATTTTGCCAAAGGTGCTAGGTGGCAAATCATCTCAAAGCAAACATCATCTCCTCCAGGGGCAGATTTATTACTGTTCAAGAGAGCATATTCTAACTCTTCCATATTGAACTTATTATAATATATATCTTCCTTTGTCTCAAAATTAAGTATAAGAGACTGCTTTGTTTTTTACTTTTTTAAAATGTTTGTCTAGATTTTCGTCACTACTTATTTTGGCAAAACTTGCCCCAAGTATGTTACTTATTTCGAAGGGATCTCAAATTTTATTTCCTTTATCTAATATAGCTTGTCTGGGTGGTCTAATGTTTGTTCCATTTATTTCCCATACTTTTTGAATGGATGTTTCGCTTGTTATTTCTGACACATAGGACCTCCAAGATATTATTTTACCTTTTATCACTTTTTTCTAAATTTGGCTGATATTTTATTATATAAAGGTTTTAATACATCTATTTCTAATAGTAAAATTGTCCTTTTTAATATATTTTCTTCTGTGAATGGTTTTGATTTATTAACTTTATTGAATCTTTGTTTAGAGTATCTAACCTTCTTGCTAGAGAGTGTTTTTCTCGTACTAATTCAGTTAGATCATCTGACCACCAGGGGACTTTAAGTTTTTTATTATGGGGTTTTGAATGTGGAATAGCTTTGTCTGCTGCCTTTTTAATGAAGGACACAATGAAATCGTTCGTCTCATTGTGATTTCTCAAATAATCATATGGCGGTATTTTATCGGTATGAAAGTAAAAAATGTCCCAATCTGCTTTTTGCATGTTATAATGTGGAGAATATGGTTTTGGTTCATTATTTAATAAGGATATTATTATGGGAAAATGGTCACTTGAGTAGGAGTCATCACATATATTCCATTCTAGTCTGTCAACTATATTTGTGGAAAATGTTCCATGGGCTCTGGAATAATATGTATTTACTTCGCTGTCATTCAGACAACAAAGATTATTAGCGTTCATTATGTTTTCTATTTTTGCTCCATCTTTATCTGGAGTAATGTTGTTATAGTCCCATATTGAGTTATGCGCATTGAAATCTCCTACAATTAATATTGGATTCTTAAACTCTTTTATTATTTTCTGTAATTTGTTTAAATCATACTTTTTATTAGGCTGATTGTATAAGTTAATTATATCAAACACATTATTTTCTATTTTCACTGTTATTGCTGAAATTTGCAATTCAGTGTAATCTATATCTAATTTGTCGTATATAATTTTATTATGGACATATATTGCTGTTCCTAAATTATTTTCATTTTCCTGTGATGTTGTAGCTAATAAATATTTACCTATTTTTGGAACACGTTTTCCTATGTGTTGTATACATATAATCATTGGTTCATGTTCGCTAATAAGTCGTTGGACTTCCCCTAAGTGCATTCTCGTTAATAATCCATTTATATTCCATTGAATTATATAACGATTGAATGGTGTAATATAAGTGGTCAAATTACCCTAGATTATTAAAGCTGATATTTTCTTAAAATTTTTTATAAGTTAATTTGTATTTTTGTAGGTCTTGATTCATTTTTTGTTGTAGTTTGAATCTTACTTTCGTTAACTGTTACTTTTTTACTATCTTGATTTGATTTTTCCATTTTGATTTTCTTTAGAATATTATCTACAACACTGATGTGTTTCTCTTTGTAATATTCTAAGTGTTCAATACACATACAACCTTCTTCATGAGATTTGATGTTTGTTTTTTCCTTACTCCTATTCCTCATGAAATTTCTTATGGTGTTGGTTAGGCTGTCTTTAGTTATAGTCTTATTTTTGTGGCACATTGCTATAAAGCATTTACTGCAGCCGCATGTATCTTCATGTTTCTCAGTTTGTTGTTTTTCCTTGTTTTTTCCTGTGGCGCCTATAATTGGTGATGGTTGAATTTCTTCGTTTTCACTGTAGTGACCTGTATTTTGGTTTTCCATTTCATCTGAATTTTGTGATTCGGTTCCTAGAGGTACTATTGTTACTATGGGAGACAGTGGAATATTAGTGTTTTGTTTCTGAACTTTAGCTTTCGGCGAGATTGGTGGGTTATTTATCTTTTTACAGACTTGTTTGGTGGAATTAGGTGGTCTTATCCAGTTGCCTCTTTCGAGTAGTATTATCTGTTTTTTTCACATTCTTGTGATTTTAATTCTTCTTTGTTTTCCTCTATGTCATTATCTATTTCAATTTCCGATAAAGAGCTAAATCGATTTTCCACAGTCGTAATATTATGTATGTTTGAAGAGTTCTTTTCATCTTGTATTTTTTGTGGTGGTATTTCTTTATTTCTATTATTATCATTTGTCTCAGTTCTGGTATTGCTTGACTTTGAGGTGTCTGCATACCTAAATTTCTTAGCTGGGTCATTTAATCCTCTCACTTTCAGTTCTAACTTTGCTTCTCTTATCGTCATTCCAGTTCGTTCTTGTAGTAATTTAAGTTCTGTATTGTAGATATAGAACGCACACAATTTAGATCTGGCATGATGTTCTAATCCACAATTTACGCATTTGGGTTGGCCACAGTCCCAGCGTGTTTTATGGTCCTGCGAGCTGCAAAAGGCACATCTATAACTATTCCTGCACTTAATTGCTGTATGACCATATTTGCAACAGTTCTTGCATTGCATAGGTTTAGGAACATAAGGTCTTAGTTCCCTATTTAATCCTAGCATTTTAATTTTTAAGGGTAAGGTTTGGCCACTGAACTTTATCTTGGCTATTTTGATATTTTGACTTTTGTCTTTCCTGCTTGGGACCTCATATACTTCGCAGTCTTCAACATTATTGTACCTTTACTTTAATGAATCTAAAAGTATTAATCTATCTAATGTTTCATCCTCAAGATTTGGTACTTTAACTGTGCCTTGCACACTGTTCATTGTATCATGCCTTGTAACCTTTATATTTATGTTATCTATATTTTTTATACATTGATAATTTTCCGATTGGTTTTTGGTTGTTGTTTCAACCAACCATTCCCTTTTTTTAATTTGTCTTATGCTCATGTCTTGCGATGGGCATCGATTCAATAGGTAATTTTCTAATTTAAGTTCAAAAACCTTGACCAGTTTGACTCCCCAAAGAGAGAATCAAAGTGAATCAAGGTTGGGTCCTGGCGATATCTATTTCTTTTGGGTTTATTGTATGGTAATAATGTCTTAATACCACTCTGATTTTCATTATTTGAGTTATCCTGAGAACAGTCCATTGCCATGCCATAAGTCGTTGTGAGGTTAATTTTATTCTCCATATATAGTATTAAAAAAATTTCATCCAGGATGAGGTCCCTCTCACCAAGGAGGCCCAACCGGGGGAGGGGCAATGCCGTTACACACACACTGGTAACTGCCCTGGGTCCCTCACCTGGATATACGCCATACCCACAGTGCCTTAAGGGTCGTCAGTCCCATGAGATCGGACCCAGCACTGTGGGCATGGCTTGACTTAAAAATTTCCCCTCGCTCAACCACGTCAGGTACTCTAGTTTTACGGGTGGAGAGGCATGCCATCCAACTCCACCCTCCATCAAGTTAAAAGAGCTGTCAATTCAATAGTCCAAAACCATGCCAGGGTCGTCAACGAAAGAAGAAGGGAAAGGGGAAAATTTATAAGGAGGAGGAGTAAAGGAATTAAAGGTCCCAATGTTCAGTTGGATCCACAGCAGAGAGAGTAGGCGTAAAGGGGCATACTCCCTCTGCAGTGGATCCCTAAGCCCCCCACCTCGTCAAGGAGTTGGGATCAGGGGCAGCTTTGCTTTTGACAGATCCTCCGGGTCTTCCTCGTGTTGGGCTTGGCGTCGCTGGAGTTCGAAGCGAACGCCCAGTTTCGCTTCCCGCAGCTGCCTTCCCCGCCCAGGATCATCTTCGGCGGGTTTAGGCCTTTCTTCCCACGCCCTCGACCCAGGCCTCGACCCCCGAGGCCGCCCTTCCTCGTTCCGTCCAGCCAGTTCCTCCAACAGCAACAACAGCAGGTATGTTTCACGGTATCCTTCGGAGCATTCGTCGGTGTCTTGAACAGATGAGTAAGATAGTATTAATTGATGCTTTTATTGACTGACGGTGTTTTTCTTTCAGAATTTTGTGTGTGTGTGTAATATATATATATATATATATATATATATATATATATATATATATATATATATATATATATATATATATGTACACACATACATATAAAGACGTTCCATATCGTCTTGAACCAGTTATACAATATATATATATATATATATATATATATATATATATATATATATATATATATATATATATATATATATATATCAATTTCTAGATGTGTTTTCTTTTCAACTCCAACGGAAAGGAAGGAAATATAAACAACAATTTTGGTTTTGCACATTATAGTCTTGAGTCCAAGAGAAAGGTCGAATCCGAAAGTCCATATAAACTGTTGTATCCTCTTGTAGGCAAGCAATGACGAGTCGGTTTTTTTGGCGTCAATTAATCTTTCGGCTGAAAGCAAGGTAGGAATTGCTTGCTCTTGCATTTTCCCCTTATTTCCTAAGGTTTTAAAACATTTCAGGCCATGCAATCTCCCTCACTCGCTGTGGAGAAACAATGTGTCAGTCG
>NC_061100.1:7643346-7660294 GCF_015104395.2 Macrobrachium nipponense
GTGTCAGTCGTGACTTCACTGTATTTTCTAGAATCCTCATAATTATTTTCAGAAAGGGCTGTGATGACACTGTACTTAGCGAATGTAAAAGTGAATAGATAAATCACCTTATTTTATGATTTTACCTCTTAAGTGTAGAATAGAAACAGAGAAAGAAAGAAATAAGAAGAAAAAGGAAAGTCCCAACTCTTTCCTCATTCAGCCTGAAGTTTTGCCTTTGCTGAATTCCTTAATGGCAGCCTTGTCGAAGTGCCTAAAAACGGGTCCGTTGATTTACAAGGAGCAGATTACAGAGAAGGGGTGAAAACGTGTATTCAGTGACGGGACCGTTATGGGAGTTTCATTTCTAAAACTAACAGAATTGCTGTCGCGCGTTCCAAGCGCAGGAAACATGCACAGACTTTCTTTCCAGGTTTGCATGGCTTACTTTCACGTCGAAGTTTCGTGTAGCTCATCTACGCAGAAGTTGTATGAGTCTAACAAGTCGTAACTGAACTTATTGCTTGAGGGTTTTTTTATGTATTTTACTTTCGTGCGTCTAGTCAGTGTGTCTGTATTTGCATATATCTTGATACCAACTTGCGTTGGGGAACAGTTATAGTCAGTGACTTAAGGTCTCAAATAGTGTGGAATCCATCGGCCGTCGGTTGACAGACTATGACGCAAGACCAATGTCAAAAGTCGTATAACTTTTATATTTAGGTGTTTGTACATTTATAACTATTTTTTTTTACTCTAAGTTATTATCAAAGTCGAAATCAATCTCAAACACACAACATATCTTTCTGTAACTCGATAAGTAGCTAAATTTGAACGCGATAACAAAACAAAAACAAAAAGAATATGACAAAACACATTTTGTCACGGTTCAGAGGTGCAACATTTCACAGAAAGTTTATTCTTATTGCCCCCTTCATTTCATCCGAACGGTGACTCAGCACATTCTTGACGCCTACAATACATGCCGGTAAAAATGCCATCTTCATCGCCAAGTATAATTCAAGAACAATTATCCTCCAAGTGGAAATCACGTCACGAAAGAAGACAGGAATTGAGCGATGACCTCTTGACCTGGGGTCTCAAAGGCCCAGACCTGGGTTCAGCTTCAGGGCGTTCTTCTAAGTGATAGAATTAGTTGCCTCAGCGCAAGTGAAATGTTTCCTCTCTTATTTGTTGACTTTTTGCCTTCGATATAAACAGAATAAACGCTCATTTCTTCTGCCTTCTCCACATAGCAATGACAAATCGTTTGACCCACGTAAGCAGAGTCAGATTATCACGCGATAATATTTTAGATGAATATATCATCTCTAGGTTTTGAATCTATCAAGACTGGTTTTTCATAATCTTAATCATTTGTTTTGATTTCTATCATTTCTAAACGAACCCGATTCATATCTCTAATTCGTAGCGCAAAGTAATACCTTACTTCGAAGTGTCCAGAAGAACATCCATTTATCTTAGCTCTGCGTATATCTGTCTGTTCTACGCCACTTTTCTTGTTTCTCGAAGTTGTGGCTCGAGATAAATTAGAATTAGACTTTAAATGATTATGTGAAAAGTAAATGACTTGATTGTTAATGTGACGAGCTACTGTTATATCTTATCCTGAAAAAAATTCTCTCTCTCTCTCTCTCTCTCTCTCTCTCTCTCTCTCTCTCTCTCTCTCTCTCTCTCTCTCTCTTTCGATTAAAATACTGTTAGTCTTTGATAAGTAAAATCCTAATTTCTCTCTCTCTCTCTCTCTCTCTCTCTCTTCTCTCTCGATTAAAATACTGATAGATTTTGATGAGTAAAATCCAAATTCTCTCTCTCTCTCTCTCTCTCTGTGGTGTGTTCACTTTGACAGAATGCTGTCAGATTGTAATGAGTACATTCTTAACTCTCTCTCTCTCTCTCTCTCTCTCTCTCTCTCTCTCTCTCTCTCTCTCTCTCTCTCTCTCTCTCTCTCTCTCAGCTAAAAGCTTGTTGACAGTTGCGACGTAAATGTCATAATTATCACGAGTTTTTTGTAAGTCGTCAGTGTTCAGCAAATGAAGGTATTCCAGCCCAATCTTCATTAAGATAAGAGAGACGCGGATACTCGTACGAAGAAGAATGAGAGGCTTCTGAAAGTCGATGAGGGTTTTGTTGCAGTCTGATAAGCTGGTCCTAATGAGAGTTTTTTTTTTCTACTACGAATAATGAAGATTTCATAGATACCTCGAAAAGAATTCCGTGAAGAGCTATCTTAAAAGCTTCAGGGAACAGCTGCCCGTAGAGGCTTTAACAGAGTCATTTGGTATAATGGGAGAAAAAGTCGCAATACTCCTCGTAACTGCCTGTGAGAAATTTTTTTTAAAATGTCTTAATTCTTGTGATATTTTTATCTGCCAAGTCGTGACCCTCGCTAACATTAGATATGTTATCCTCGCATTATTCCCTCGATGAAAAGGCTGCAGTTTTTAAGCATGTACCTACACAAGTCAAGTTCCCACGGAGATTTTTTTTTACATCACCCCTTTAATGATGCAGAGCTACCGTAACGACACCAATTACTGCAACAAAGGAGGGCCCTTGGTAACCCATAATGACCTGAAATGAACCATATCATCCTTTGATCACAGAGAGAGAGAGAGAGAGAGAGAGAGAGAGAGAGAGAGAGAGAGAGAGAGAGAGAGAGCAGGATCAAAATTGACGAGTCAATGGATGACCTTCGCGCTCCTCCGGGCGCGGCACTAATGCCTCTCTCTCTCTCTCTCTCTCTCTCTCTCTCTCTCTCTCTCTCTCTCTCTCTCTCTTCCTTCCTTGCCCTCAACCCTAAACTCTCAACACCTCTGCCCTCAAAGCCGGGCACGAGATGCTAATTACACTAAGGAGAGGGAAACCGAAGTGACCTTCCGTCATACAGAAGCTCCTATCGGTTGACCTCGGAACTCACTTATGAAGGTTGATCGATTGTTTCCGCGGGCTGTCGCTACGCATTCCTTCTCAGGGAGATAAAAGGTAGGCTGTTGTCTGATTTTACCTCTGGGAAAATGGAACGTCACGGATTGTATATACTCGTAGTTATATGGCAGGAAGATCACGTTCCGGAACGTGCGTCGTAAACCGTGAGATTCGGTTATCTTACTTGCGTAGCATCAGAAATGAATGAATGAATAAATAAATAAATAAAAAGTAAGCCGTTCATACACCCACATGTATAAAAGCGTCAGTGTAAACCGTGAGATTCGTTTACCTGATTGACGCAGCGGTAACGTAAATAAATGAATAAAATTAACCATGCACACACGCACATGATATTCCACATATCTGCACACTGTCCTCGGTGACATAAACGAGTCCAAGATAGTAATCCTAATAAGATTTTCATGTCTCACGTAATTCACTCGGTGTTGTCAGGCAAGAACAATAAAATGGAGCAGAATGCTTGTTTGGAGTCATAAAAATCATACATTTAAGTGTATTCAGAGGGATAAATTTTTAAAAGTAGATAAATAAAAATAAAACGGCTTGTCAGAGTTGCGTAATTTTCTTTATTTAATAACGAAGAGCCAGACCATATGAGGAGTCATTCCAAGCGATCATACGTGGATTAATTCCAATCTGTCTCATTCCTTGTAAGACATTAAAAGATAAAATTGCGGTGTAGGAATGCCATCGGGCTTACAAAAAGAAATCGTAAGTGGTTATAAATGTGGCTCATTTGGAATACATTATTAGCTTTTCCTCTCTGGTGTACTATACCTTTTCGTTTCCTCACCGAATTTTTTCTAATGTTCGGTTCTTCCATAACCTTCAAATTATCGGTATTTCATCTTCTTACGTTGCGATAGATCACAACTTAGGTCATCGTGAACGGAAAAGGCGGCAGTCATAAACGAGCAATCGAAGTCAGAAAATGCCGTCTACTAAAAGAACGAACGCTATAGAGCCATGAAAAGTTTCAGCCAAGAGGGAGTGACAAAGCTTAGTGTTAAAAAAGAGAAACAGTCACCAAAGCAAACAATCTGGATCTGGATACATCTGAACTCCACAGACGTCATCAGAAATGCAGTGACAGATGCTTTGACTGGATGAGTCAGGGAGGTTACCTTAGGTCACCTTAACAGGTAGTAGTATATGCAGGACATGAACAGCACTGGCTGCTACCCGTGGTAAACAAGAGGCAAACCGAGTAGAGAGGTGAACGCTGATTCATTCAATGGAAGGTTTAATATGATTCAGTTCGCTTGAGGAAGGAAGTAGGGGTTAGCACCACCCACGTTGTCTAAATCTGTTATATCAAATTGAAATGTGTGACGGCTGCAATACTAGACTGAAGCAATTTGAGCTTCTAAAAAGTTGGTGAAAAAGATACCGGACTTCATATTTGTCAACCAACAGAAAAAGTGGAAGGAAAATTAGAACAATTAAGCAGTTGTATCTTCTTCCAGACATTCAACTGGCCTACCAGTAGATAATTACCAGCACCGTGTAGTTTTGATGTCAGAAAAGTAGTTGATGTGTGAAATAGAAGTAATTCAAAATATGTGAACAGCAATGGTTGGCTGAAGATCGAAGGTAGCAATGTGTATCTTAGAGAAGAGCTTGGCTAGATTTCTTTGATAAGGATGAGGAAATAAGTAATCAAAATTCAACATGAGAAAAGGAAATTTCACTTAAGAAGAGAAATTAGTCGATGGTATCCCCTCAACAACAGATATGAATGGAGGGTCAACTGAGGAATAAAGTCAAATTGAATAGGTAAGAGAACTTTGTGCGATAATATTAAGGATAACAACGAAGGTTTCGCCAAAGGTCAGAAAGACGGAAAAGATCACCAACGAGTCTTACCTTGCAGGCTCTCGTTGTTGGTCCAAAACAAGAGATTTGACATCTCTCAGAAAGTTAAGCAAGGCTCGGAATACTTTAGCAGTAGATAAGTATATATATGTACGTATGTATGTGTATGTCTGTATATATATATATATATATATATATATATATATATATATATAATATAATATATATAAACACAGCAATTACAGCAGCAGAAAATAGCTTTATATTAGTGTTTTGTATATAGAATGAAAGTACATTTATATATATATATATATATATATATATATATATATATATATATATATATATATATATATATATATATAAATATTGCACTTTCATTCTGTATACAAAACACTAATATAAAGCTATTTTCTGCTGCTGTAATTGCTGTGTTATTAGAGTAACAGAAGGTATTTTATCACACATTTTAAAAGCAATTTCATAATATCACGCACATGTCATGGGTGCGTGGTTGTTACATCAGAACAAGAATAGGTACAGCAAGAGTTGCGTCATCTGCCAACGAGCACTGAAAGTTCGTAGTTCTCGGTGTTTATCAAGTTCGAAGGAATGCGTTTTTTCTCGCAGTGCCATTTTTTTAAATTTTTTTTATAAATGATCATTTTTACTGACCCTCAGAACATAGGAACAATATCCATCATGACACTGATATTGTTACTTAAGACGATACCGGTAAATTTGAAAGAAAAACAGAAGAATGATTATTTAACAGCCTCATAAATAAATTATTTTATTCCACAACACATTTTTTTATATGTTCGTTGTCTCTTCCTCTTGTGACGCCCACTTTTTTTTCTATGAACATGAAAATCAGATTCATCTCTTGAGAGTGGCAAAATCCTTAAATCACGTTCTAAGGAGACAGATGTTCACAAATGTTCATCTCGAACGGTTTTAGATTAAATTAATGTTAGAGAATGATTGAAAGTTAAAAGAGATTCATAAGGAAAATTCACGATATATTGGGACAAACATTGTCACAAGATTTTTAGTGAAAAATTGTTTGAAAAACACTGATGTAATTACAGATGAAGAGAATACTGAATGTGCTTGCCCGATATTTTCTAGTGAATGTGATATATTAATAGAAAACTTCTAACCAAGATAAGTTATGATACATAGCAATGTTGTATGCATTATAGTCCGTGGAATCACTACCATGACGCACTTTTCAGTCTGTGACATGAGTATCTTTCGGTAAGTAATTACGAAAGCAAAATATATCAATTTTAAAAAACAGAGCCAAGCAAGACATCATTATTTCACTGGACCTGACATTTTTACATTTACACGGAAATTTATGATTTTCTCATGTTGTTTCTCAAAACTAATTTCCTTAACGAAGGTTAGTGTTATTTTTCATTTCGATTCAGAATCTGAACGTAACTGGTTTGTTAAACGTTTCAAGTACTACCAAAATAGGTAACAGGTTTCGATAAAAATGAACACAGAGAATCGACCAAAGATTTGTCAACAGCAAATATTTATAATAAATAGTCCTCTTACTTTTAGCTTTCCTTGATATCGAGCAGCTGAATACTTGTCATCAACTTGGAAGCTGCAGCTAGCTCTCAACACATTTCGTCGAAATGAAACATCGAGAACAAAGTTTAGCAGAACAGGTAGCATGGCGGAGGTTATTGTTAATATTTTTTATTCGGCGATAAAGAAGAAATAAAGAGACATTACTCTTACTGCATAATAAACTGATTAAGTTCTAAGAGGAAATACCAGCTTATTCTGGAAGCATACATCACTGCCGCTGAACGGAGGCGCGGTAATCACTCGTTTATTCATTTGGATAGAAAGTGTTTTCCCATTTTCTTTTAAAATGTATTTGCTGAGATATGTAGTTCAGAGCGATTGACAATTATGCCCCTTTTCTCGAAACCATTGCATTTCTGTTCTCTGTTCGTCGCCTGCTGGAATGAACAGACTTGATTTATGATATAGCATCGTGGTATCTTGATAGTGTCATAAATTTGAAGAAGAAATCACGGGCCTTACTAAAATTGTATGTGACAGTTCTGTTAACATTATTGAAAAAATGAATCCATAAGTTGGAATAGCTGCCTTCATGCTATATAGGCCCAACTTACGAGACAAAGACAAACTACCCGTCAGGATATTTTCATAAAAAACACTCCTGAAATTTGGAATATTAAGAATGCAAAGAAAAAAAAACATGTAAGAAGACTGTTTTTCATTAATTTGTTTTTCATATAAAGGACATGTGAAAACTTCGTAAGGTTCTTTAAATCCTGCCCAGAATCATGATTGACGACATACGGGCAACGACACCGTGTATTCAGTTAAAAGATAATGTACTGTGATATTATCTGCAATTTCAAGAACTTATTGCCTAATGTCCCATTTAATCGTTAGTTATCATCTCAAATGAGTGAGCAGAATATAATCGACTTGTGAGGAGTGACTTAGCACAGTTACAGACTGAATTTTCAAAGGTCTGTAAGATTACTTTCAGATATTCGGGTGACTACGTAAGATGTGAGGTTATCAGAAATATTTCATATTATTTGATGGTTGTGTTCAAGGTTATTATTGGCCCGTAGGTGTTCACAATTTGGGTGCCCTGTGATTTTCTTGTGTATATTATGTGTTCTACGTTTTCCAAATCAAATTTCTTAGGTACATTTGGCGCTGACCCCATTTGTCTTCGAGCAGCGCATCAGGAGGTTTCATGAATGTCATTACTACATCACCGAAACGACATTTCCTTTTCATTTAACGTGTCATCACTGGAAACGACATTTCTTTTTCCTTTCACGTGAAAGGGAAGAGCTGCCGTGCCTTCATTTCCAGCAGACGGAACCGGAGCCGTGATCCTCAAGGAATTTCTCCATCCTTTCAGAATCGGTTCCCTCAGAGGCCGTTTTCGGGGCCCTTAGCTTCACTGTTTGACTTTGGGCGGCCACCTCGTCCTACAAGACCACAACGCCCACCACCTCCACCATCACGCCGCCCTCCCTCTCCTCCCCTACCACCACTCCAGAGTAATAGTATCTCACCTCCCCTGACATTTGGTCCAGTGAGTACAATAGGCTCCATTGTTAGAAGACCAAGTACACAAGTACAAAAGTCACATTAGCAAACTGGACAGGTACACGTTGGTCACACTGGTAGAGAGGAAAATTGGAAAGATGAGTGGTTGGACCCAAGTCTGGCTCTATTGACAAGGCCTAATTGTTTGTGTGTTTGTTTGCGCCTACGTACGTCTGGTGTCTTTATCTGAGGTGTAGATGTGAGTCAATGCGAGCTTAGATTCAAGTGCTGGAAGAGCGTGAAAGGTAACTGGGAAATGTGGTATTGTCTTGTGGTGAAACTGCTGTAATTAGCCAGTACTCACAAGAAGCCAAGAGGGCGATAAATGGCTTTTGATAAAACAGGAAATTTTGAATGTCAGGGATAATATGTCACTGACTTTAGCCGTAGACTAAGTCCATGAGAGTCTGTTGGATGAAGTACATATTTATTGAAATAGAATAAGAGTAGACTGATATTCCAGATGAGAAAGTGGTGATGGTGTTTTGAAAGTAAATGGAAATCGGAATAGTGGAATGACCTGATGTTATTGTGGTAAATGGAACTACTAAGATTGTATGCTTATCATGGATTAATGTTGGTGTTGGAATGATTGGAGAAACAAATGACATGACTAGAGAGCCAGTCATTTTGAGAGATAAATAGGTAGTGGATTTCTAAAAATAATAATAATAATAATAATAATAACGAGAGAGAGAGAGAGAGAGGAGTGGAAAGCTGCAACAAAAGGATAACAGGGCGGCTTAGACTTGCAGAGAGAATGGAAGAAGGAAATTTAGAATTTTTTCAAAATATTTTTATAGAGGAATGATTGGGAGATTCCAAACACGTTGACTGATGGAATAGGAAAGATGTTTAGAGCATTGAGGATGGCATACAATAATAAATTGAGTAATAGTGTCTTGTCAGAACTAAAGTAATGCTACTGTTTAAACCTCTGAGTGCTTGCAGTGTCACTGAAGCAGTGAAAGTTTATGTGCATAAGGACTGCAGACATTAGTCAGCATTTATATTGTTAATGACATAGTGAATGATGTCCTCTCTCTCTCTCTCTCTCTCTCTCTCTCTCTCTCTCTCTCTCTCCTCTCTCTGTATATGTGTGAGGACGCATTGTGTTGAAAGAACAACACTTCACATGAAGAACCATTGGTACACTTGCACCTGTAGAAGTTGTCATGATTTGAACTGTTGGATAAGTTTGTATATACGTATGTATGTATGTAAATATCCGTGTACGTATGCATAGTGAGTATTAGGATGGTAGTCTTATACATATTAGCTTAATTTAGCCTTACATGAGTATCAGTTTTAACAGTCTGACCATTAACCTACCTTACCTCCTTGGGAAACCGTCCTTCCAACAACTTACCCTGTCAATCAATTCCCTGAATCCCCTTCTGTTCCATTAAAAAGAAAAATCAAAGGTTGTGAATCTCAATGGTGCTTCATCTTCCATCATACTTTTTAAAATTCTCTTGTGTTGTGGGGTTCTGTTCTCAGATGTTTAAAATCTTCCTTTCCTTCGGCACTGACTTCAGCCTGAATTCTGTTTCTGTGGAGGTGTTTCTGTTGCTGTCACTCAAAGTGTCTTCCTGGTAACTTTGAAGACATTCCCCGTAACGTTCCAGTTTGGGTAGCAAGAGGCTTTCTTCAGATTATTTCCCGCACTTGCGGCCTCTCTTTTAGATATAAGGTCATAAAGGGATTGGTGACCTCCATTGTCGGAGTAAATGATTGCAATAATTTTCTCCTGTCACTACTTTGAATATATTTTTTAATGTAAATGAAAAGCAGACATTTTCGTAGATTGTTTTATGGGTGGCTGGGTCACCTAGTGTCGATCCTTTCTGTAAATACATTTCTTTAGATTTTAGACATGCTTAAGCCAACTTCATAAAAATGGTAAAAATATTATTCTTTCTAATCATGTGAAAATGTCTGTGACACCCATCTCTATACTATTTAGTTTTTTTTAATAAACAATTAATAATATTTCGCCCTACACTAGCACTTTTAATGAAGCACATCTTACAGTGTCAGTTCGCATAAATTACGTATGGGCTATGTTACTGGAATGTTTAACTCCAAAATAAAGAGGCCTGAAGGCCTCACTCTCCATACGAGGTTGTATCACTACTATTGGGGACAGGTGTGTGTGTGTGTCTGTTGCCTCGTGTAACGGTGAGGGCTCTGGGGTCGTGTGGCCAAGGGCTCTGAATTGCACGGGTAGATAAGGCTGTTTCATGTTTCCTAAAACCTTTTGTAAATTCCTCAACGTCCATTTCATTGTCCTGACGATTCCTAAAACCCAACATGTTTCCTCCATAATTATAACTCATTCACTTGAAATCTAGCTCTCTTAGCCATGTGGCCTTCTTACAGGGGAGCCTCTGTCTGTGCTAGACAGTGGGCCGACTCTTTCTTTATAAAAAAAATAAATAAATAAAACCAGACTTGTCTGGTTGGGTTCATGGTGGGATTGCATATATGGTTGTGAAGAGAAATAGATCCAGCTGGCTTCATGAACCCAGGAAGCGATAATGGCTTGAAGAGATAGCCAGAATTTTTTTTAGCTGGTTTTTCTATGTATGCCATATTATCTCTAAATGACAGATTTTCTTTTATTTGAATAGCCATTATGACATGAAAACAGGTACAGTGACGAATATTGAAATATTTATCGAACGAAGGATTTTTGAAAGAAAATAATTCATTGCGTATAACATGGTATGACTGAATTACTTTTAACTGTTTATTGAAGACTTCTGTTTCAACGAAAGTATTTAATCTCAGCATTCAACTTGATGCCTCTACTCTCGATGAACACTTGTTTTCACGAACTCTAAAGAGTAATCGCATATATTATATTCAAAACTTACTTCTCACAGGCATGCTTTTGCACCCACCCAGTAGTTAACCTCCATTCTGCACTTCCACCAATATCAATGATCTTAAAATTAGTCTATTTTTAATTGGAGTTAACTTGCTTTCAAGTCAGCGGGCTTTAGTATGACGAATTGTTAAATAGACATGTCCTCAACCGAGAATTCTACTGTATAAGACCTGCATATTTCTGATTTTGTCTGCTTGTGAGACCAAACGTCCACATTTAAGCTCCTCGTGTTGCAGGTTTTGAAGAAAAATGACGTGGAATAATGGATCATTTGCATCCTTGGTTTTTTTCTAAAGAAATGTCTGAATTTTACTTCTTTTGCAGATCGGTGGTTGCACACACAAGACACCCTTCGACTCACTGTAAACTTTTTAAATTCTATCTCGTTCCTTCTCTGGGACGCTATAATTATTATTATTTTTTTTTTTCCTATCCAAACTGTACCATACAACCTTCCTTTTAACGTAACCCAGTTCAAGCTCGAACCCGTTGTTGTTCAACATCAAACAGTCATGGTTTTCTTTTCTTATCTCACTGGTCCTGATCTTTCATACCCCCTCCCTTTTCTGCTTGTGCAAAGAGACTGTATTTCGGGATGAGGGTGTACGAATGGACACTAAACATTGATGTTAATTACCAAGACCTGTTCCAACTTAAATCAACCACAGTCACCTTACCTAGTTCCGGAGTTCCAGTACCTAAACGGATCCTGCCACCTGTTAACACTGTCCCTTCCCTCCCCCAGCAGTCATCCCATATGAATATATATATATATATATATATATAAAATACCTTTCAGTGAAATACTATCGGAACCGCCTTCTTTCGTACTGATCCTATCCTTCATTGTAGTTTGAACGTCCTTCATAAAACAGTACCTTTCATCATGTCATACTCAGTAGATTAGACGCGATCCTTGGTTGATGGTAATACAGTATGTCTACTTCTGATCCTAAGTATTTCTGGGGGCTCTAGGCCTTTGGTACCATTCTTTTATAGTGTTTTATAAAATGTATAAACCCTTGCCTGTGTCACTTTGATTGGGATTCCCTGTAGACCTCAGTAGTTCATTGCACTGTTTTCATCGGATGGATAAACATTAAAACTTATTCTTGATTTTCTGCTTTCCAAAACTGCTTCAGTAGTATTCATTGCTTTGTTCCTCAGAAGGTAAAGTATCACTTAGTTTAGTTGATATTTATCTTTCAAGTTTTGATTTAGTCTAGTTGATAGATATCGTTCTTCAAGTTTTGATTTAGTTTAGTTGATAGTTATTTTTCAAGTTTTGATTTTAAGTGGGTCAGAAGCAAAGTTGCCGCATTTTAAAAGAAAGTGGCCGCTTCTACTGAAAATTGGGTTTTGTTCAGTTCGTGTTATAAGCTCAGTTATTTTCTAATTGTCAATATGTTGTTAAAGTACGAGTCCGATTTTGGGAGCAAAAGATTGCTTAAATATTAAAAACTTATTTGAAAGCTGGCATTTTGGATCAGTGTCAGTTTTGTTTGGAAAAACCTCTGGTAAAATTGACTTTATGAATAAATGAATGAACCTAAGTTACAGCAAAACCTTTTATTTCAGCCTCCAGCGGCGCAGCAGTTTTCGCCAGCAAGACCAGCTCTGTCAGCGCCGCCACCAAGCTTCCAGCAGACGAATGACCTGTCATTCAGACCGCCACAGGTCGTCACTTCGCAGAATCCCATCATCAGCGTCGACGGATTCGGAGCTCCCCGACCCGATTCGATAGTTAGCATATCTCAGTTGCCTTCCCAGCAACAGGCTAGACCCCTTCTCCCTAGGCCGTCGCCTCAACCATCCCCACAGCAGTTTACAGTAACTTTGTCCTCTTGCCCTCCACCTTTAATTGGGCCAAGTTCCAATAACATTATTGGCATGACACCTCCGCCACCGCCTGCACCGAGCGTTCCACCAACCCCCCCGCCCACTCCACCGCCCCTCCCACCACAGACTACTGTGGTAGTGACGGTAACGCAGCCATCAACCATTGGGCCTCTCGTTCCCATTACAGCACGGCCCAGTCGGCCACTGTCGCCTCCTTCCTCTAATGCCTTGGATGATTTACTTGTGAATCCTGTGCCTTCTCTAAATGCCGGCATTCTACCACTGGCAAACGAAAAGCCATCAGAAACACAACTATTCCCTCCGTTTACTTGATCTGGATGCCATGTAGAATTAGGCTATATCTTTAATGTCTCAACCAAATCACTGTAATAAGTGTTAGAATTTAAAAAGGTAGAATTATAAAAATCTAATATCAGAACCACAAGTGCTGACACGACAAAAGTCTGGAGGGTTCTAACATTCTGCTTTTAGTCACAATTCGATTAGGCTGTGATTGCGGAGAAATGGAGTTCTAAACATGTGTTAGAGTTATATAGCTGTCCTTTGTCAAAGCAAAGGCAAAAAAGATAAAAAGAAAGAGTTATTGCGCCAACGATCCTTTCACAGGAACTGATAATCATAAGGCAGACTGTCTGATGCTTCCTCTCTTCATCTGCCACATGCACACGAAATTTGTCTGCTGTGCATTTGGCACTTGATCATAGACATCCGTCAGTAACGACGTTGATTTAACATATATTTTAAACCCCCTATATCTGTTATAGTTAGATTAAGTTGTGCTTATTTGTACCTAAACCCTATAGTCATTTAATTCTAAGTGGATTGACAAACTGCTGCATGACGAGCATTCATGGATCGAGTGAGGTAAGGATAAGGATCGGTGATCACTACCGCTTGTTACAGACTTCAGCGTTTTATTAGACCGATAAAGTGGATCAGTCTGATAGACCAGCTTTGGTCCGGTAGGAAGCCCTCCAAAAATGCAGAGGAAAGGTAAAAATGAGATGTCGAGGTCTTGAAAATATTTAAAAATTACTTTCTAAAGAAGGTGTTGTTGCAAACATTATAAATGTAAGCAATAAGATAATGACGTCTTGCTATTTATAATAATAATAATGGTACTTAATCCTTGCGGTAGTGATAATTGTAGCTGATATTGATTTCTTTATTTTCCTACGACTAAAAAAATGCACTAACGTGATCTGTTTACTTCAAATTAACTACTGATTATCAATTATTAAAATTGGAATTCAGTATTTTAAAAATTATCTAAGTTCCAGTGATAAAATATTTGATGGTAAGTTACTGCAAAAGATTTGGAGGAGCATGCTGTAATGTATCTGGGTGTGCAGTTAACATTGCCATAATCGTAATTATTATGAATATTACTTGAGAACTGAAGTAACAAACTGATAACTCACCCTAAGTGAGGTTGTTGTTAACTTTATCTAACAAACTGAAATATCACAGAGTTACGGAGAGTAAAATTACAGGATACACACATAAGTTGCATTTATCAAGCCTTGAACAGAAGATTAGTCTTTGTGACATATAAGGCAAAGATGACTTCTTCTTTCGGATATTGGTTTAAAAATTAAAAAAGGATAACGAGAAACGAGCGTAGGGGTGCGGCAGTGGCGGTGTTACCTTAAGGTTATTGGCGTTACTGAGACATATTGCTCAATATTTACGCCTTTCTTCATTCTTGAACAGGTCGAGCTCCTCCGTTCCTCAAAGAAACTATAGTGAACGGAACCTTTTCAAGATCCAGAAGTTTTTTTTTTTTTTCATATTTCCCTGTGATAGAAAAAAAAGTTCTTCCTTTTTCCTAGTTTCCAAGCTCGATACGAACCGATGAATACCGATTGAGAACCTTGACCAAACGTCATTTACTGAGTTCTTTAAATGTTATCACCAACTGCATGAATCTGTACATTATCATATAACTTGTATAAACTGTATATTTATTCTTTGTAAAGAAGGTAATCGATATGCAATTGTATTTAAACTTGTCTTTAGTAAGGAAAGCACCACATCATTTCCTTCTTATGTATAATAGGACCTTAAGTCAGATTCTTTTGTTGCAGAATATAATCTTGTATTGTGCGAAAGTGGTATCATTCACCTAAATTCAACTTTTTTTTTTTTTACATCGCATGATGCTTTTTAGTTACATACCCTAACCCGAATGCTTCGGGGTGTTAAAATTTCTAAAAATTCTGCCTAACAGCCTCTGCTGTGAAGCCATTGTGTGCCCTTTTTATTGAAAATGAATTATGATGTTTAGTTGATTTAACAACTTTTTCCCCGTTTAATTCATGTATCATGTACCAATAAGCTCATTAATCAAGCTGTCATGGTACATTATGCAGGTTTTCAGTCAGGAAAGGACAAGGTGCTATTATTAGTCTGCGCACATGCACTACAGTAATAAATGCAATAAAACCCAAAAACATGCTGTGGATGATATCCTAACATTTTGGGATAATAGGTGGGGCAATTTTAATGAATTCCTCTCAAAATTAAATGCATTAGTGCCCATCATCAAATTTAAAGTTGAATGGGAAACAGAAAACAAAATTCCTTTTCTTGATGTTTTAATAATCAGACACAACAGAATACAAATTTACCATATACAGAAAACCAACGTTCTCACTTTCATACATTCACTACTTTAGCTATCACGACATTACTATCAAGATAGGTGTAGCTAGCAACCTGTTCTTAAGAGCCTTACGAATTTGTTCCCCAGAATTCCTGGAAAAAGAATTTGAACTAATTCGCAAGCAACTTTCGTCTTTAAAGTATCCTGACCATATAATTGAGAAAGCAATTCACAAAGCAAACGTAATTTTCTACCGACCCCCTAAAGACAAGACCAGAGATACACCCAACAATAAAATAAAAATTCCTCACCTGGACACGATTAAGAGAGTAACCCACACCCTCGGAAAATCTAACCCTTTTGCATTTACTTACCCAAACACCTTAGCCAAATCCCTGATTAACCAACAAAAGACATCTCCCAAGGACACTGGGGTTTACGAGATCCCATGCCAGGATTTGACCAATCTTATATCGGATTTACAGGTAAATCACTTCCCCAGAGATTAATACAACACAAACGGTCAGTTAGGTATGGACAACTTAACTCAGCTATTTTCAACCATATAAATGAACATATCCATAGAATAAACTGGAATTTTGTCACGTAATTTATAGCAGCAACTGCCGGTACAAGAGTCAAATGATGGAATCGGCCTTAATAAAAGAGAGGCAGGTAATGAACATCTCAAAAGGAGCATGGATTTCAGATACGATCGACAAGGTTTTCATTCAACCAACACTTAAGAAGATTAAAGGAAGATTATCAGCGGGGGGGTGACCTAAATTGGCTTGCCTGTGGATGGACCTCTTGGTATAAATACCACCTTTTCTGTAAACTTTTCTCATTCATCTACCTGAAGAGGGAGACAGCTGTCTCTGAAATATAGTACTTTTCTCTCTATATTTTGGTGTTTTTATGGACTTATTTTATTAGATGGAATTCTGTTGTTACAGAACATTTTTACCAGTCATATATATATATACATACATAGTCATATATATATATATTATATATATATACATATAATAATATATATATATATATGTATATATATATTATATATAGATATATATATATATCTATATAATATATATATGATACAATATCACTATTATTATCTATTAATAATTATAATTAATCATATATATATATATATATCTCTCTTGGTGGTGTTGTGTGTGTGTTGTGTCCTGTATCCTCTCTCTTCCTCTATATATAAGGGATTTTGACGTAGGAAAAATCTATTTCTTGGCAAAGGGCCTGTGTCGCCCAGTGAAATACATTCCTTTAGCACTCTTTCTAAGGTAAAATATTGCTATAATACCAGAAAAAAGCTAAATAAGAAATGCCAGAAGATTCTGGCTCGCTCACCTTTATTATAAGGTGTCGGTATGGTTTCTGGGACGAGTGAAACCACTACCACATGTCCTTTTCCATTTAGCCTCCTCCTACATCAAAAAACCTCAACTAGAGAGGAGCCGACCTAAGGCTAACTACTCGCTACCGTTACGGCTAGCGCCTCTGACATCATTCCTGCAGATAGCACCCAAGCTTGGCCTAGACAGGGGGGTGGGGGGAAAGTAAGGGTGGGATTTCACTGGGCGACACAGGTCCTTTGCCCAGAAATAGATTTTTTGTACGTCAAAATCCCTTTTCTGGGCTCAGCCTGTGTCGCTCCGTGAAATAGTACCAGA
>NC_061100.1:7660794-7695099 GCF_015104395.2 Macrobrachium nipponense
TCTGGTACTATTTCACGGAGCGACACAGGCTGAGCCCAGAAAAGGGATTTTGACGTACAAAAAATCTATTTCTCTGGGCAAAGGACCTGTGTCGCCCGTGAATCCCACTTCCTTCTTTCCCCCCCACCCCCCCTGTCTAGGCCAGCTTGGGTGCTATCTGCAGGAATGATGTCAGGAGGCTAGCCGTAACGGTAGTGAGTAGTTAGCCTTAGTCGGCTCCTCTCTAGTTGAGGTTTTTTGATGTAGGGAGGCGGTAAAATGGAAAAGGACATGTGGTAGTGTTTCACTCGTCCCAGAAACCACCTACCGACACCTTTATAAATAAAGGTGAGCGAGCCAGAATCTTCTGGCATTTCTTATTTAGCTTTTTTCTGGTATTAATAGCAATATTTACCTTAGAAAGAGTGCTAAGGAATGTATTTTCACTGGGGCGACACAGGCCCTTTGCCAGAAATAGATTTTTCCTACGTCAAATCCCTTATATAATATATTATATATATATATACATACACACACACACCACACATATATATTTATATATATATATATATATATATATATATATATATATATATCTATATATATATATATATATAATATATATATATATATATATATATATATATATATATATATATATATATATATATATATATATCTATATATATATAGATATACTATATATATATATATATATATATATAGTATATATATATATTATATATATATATATATATATATATATATATCTATATATATATATATATATATATATATATATATATATGTATATACATCATATTATATATATATATATATATATATATTTATATAGATATATATATGATATATAATATGTATGTATATCATATATATATATATGACGGTAAAAATGTTCTGGGTAACAACCAGAATTCCATCTAATAAATAAGTCCATAAAAACACCAAATATAGAGAGAAAAGTACTATATTTCAGAGACAGCTGTCTCCCTCTTCAGGTAGAGAATGAGAAAAGTTTACAGAAAAGGTGGTATTTATACCAAGAGGTCCATCCACAGGCAGCCAATTTAGGTCACCCCCCCGCTGATAATCTTCCTTTAATCTTCTTAAGTGTTGGTGAATGAAAACCTTGTCGCTCGTATCTGAAATCCATGCTCTTTTGAGATGTTCATTACCTGCCTCTCTTTTATTAGGCCGATTCATCATTTGACTCTTGTACCGGCAGTTGCTGCTATAAATTACGTGACAAAATTCCAGTTTATTCTATGATATGTTCATTATATGGTTGAAAATAGCTGAGGTTAAGTTGTCCATACCTAACTGACTCGTTTGTGTTGTATTAATCTCTGGGGAAGTGATTTACCTGTAAATCCGATATAAGATTGGTCAAATCCTGGCATGGGATCTCGTAAACCCCAGTGTCCGTGGGAGATGTCTTTTGTTTGGTTAATCAGGGATTTGGCTAAGGTGTTTGGTAAGTAAATGCAAAAGGGTTAGATTTTCCGAGGGTGTGGGTTACTCTCTTTAATCGTGTCCAGGTGAGGATTTTTATTTTTATTGTTGGGTGTATCTCTGGTCTTGTCTTTAGGGGGTCGGTAGAAAATTATTGTTTGCTTGTGAATTGCTTTCCTCCAATTATATGGTCAGGATACTTTAAAGACGAAAGTTTGCTTGCGAATTAGTTCAAATTCTTTTTCCAGGAATTCTGGGGGAACAAATTCGTAAGGCTCTTAAGAACAGGTTTTGCTAGCTACACCTATCTTGATAGTAATGTCGTGATAGCTAAAGTAGTGAATGTATGAAAGTGAGAACGTTGTTTTCTGTATATGGTAATTTGTATTCTGTTGTGTTCTGATTATTAAAACATCAAGAAAAGGAATTTTGTTGTCTGTTTCCCATTCAACTTTAAATTTGATGCTGGTCACTAATTCATTTAATTTGAGAGGAAATTCATTAAAATTGCCCCCCTCCTATTATCCCAAAATGTTAGGATATCATCCACAGCATGTTTTTGGTTTTATTGCATTTATTACTGTAGTGCATGTGCGCAGACTAATAATAGCACCTTGTCCTTTCCTGACTGAAAACCTGCATAATGACCCATGAACAGCTTGATTAATGAGCTTATTGGTACATGATACATGAATTAAACGGGGCAAAAAGTTTTTGTTAAATCAAACTAAACATCATAATTCATTTTCAATAAAAAGGGCACACAACGGCTTTACAGCAGAGGCTGTTAGCAGAATTTTTTAGAAATTTTAAACACCCCGAAGCATTCGGGTTAGGGGTCTGTACTAAAAAAAGCATCATGCGATGTAAAAAAAAAAAAAAAAAGTTGAATTTAGGTGAATGATACCACTTTCCACAATACAAGATTATATTCTGCAAAAACAAAAGAATCTGACCTTAAGAGTCCTATTATACATAAGAAAGGAAATGATGTGGTGCTTTCCTACTAAAGACAAGTTTAAATACAAATTGCATATCGATTACCTTCTTTACAAAGAATAAATATACAGTTTTATATAAGTTATCTGATAATGTACAGATTCACACACACACATATATATATTATATATATATATATATATATATGTATATATATTATCATATATATATATATATCACACTCTATATGTAAATTCTATTGTAATAGAAAAGATAAAAAGAGCAGCCAAGCTTAAATTACTGTTAGAAGAAAACATTTTGAAAGTTACTGTCAAGTATAAATGAAATACCAGCAACGCTGGAAGTCTGGCAAGCGGATCTTCATTTGGAAATGAGAATACCATACATGAATCAATAATAAAACATGGCAAGAAGAACAGTATCTGGTTATAGCAGAAAGCTTGTAGAAGTTTGGAAAATATCAGTGTCTGTAATGGCAAGCTTAATCCTCTTCAATTCCTGAAAATTCATCTGCATCATTGTCATTATCAAGTCCTCAATACCATGATAATTAATGATTTCTTCACCTACTCACACACCTTTTCTAGCAGTCTGTTCTGCTTTCCCTTGTCTTTTCATCATTTTTGCAGTTGGTAGTACCCTATAAACTCACTGTTCTGCTATGTTTACCATGCTCCCTAGTTTACAGCTATCCGTAATGGGTTTGAATAGTGTTCACATAAGCCTGTCATATTTCTACGTAAGGTCATTTTCTATTCTGGTCAAAGTAATAATGTTAAAGTATCAGTTTTCACATCCATGTTCATGAGAGCATTACTTACATCTAGGTATCCTAAATACCATTTGATGATGAATGTAACATTAGGAATACAGGTAAGAAATTGAAATACAGTATCCCAACTCTGTATTAGACAATGCATTAGAAATGCAAAAGAGACTGTATGAAAACAAATAAGGAAACTTACAACACAAAAACTCTGTTGTACTACCATATATATATATAACAATAATTTGAGAGATATTCCCCCATATACACATAAGAATTTTTGGAGTTGATGTATTCATTTAAAGATCAATAAAACAAGAATTTTGGAGTTATTGTAGCTTTTAAGAACAATAAAATAATAAAACACATAAAGAGCTCTCCTGACAATTTTTTGTATAAATTTTTATATTGGTCACACTGAAACACATTGGAAAAGAGAATAGAACTCTGAAAAAATGTGTAAATAAGCAGCATAGTAATATGGAGACAAACTTTAATGTAGCTCTTACTGTTGTCGTTCAAGTTTATCAAATGAACAATGATAGCCTAAAAAAAATTTGTCGTCAGCAAGTGTTCTTAAATGCCAAGATTCTTCGTAAAACTGTTCTCACCAATATTTTTTCAAGATTGGACGAGTCATAGAAAACCCCTACTTACACTTTCAAAGTGAATTTTCACCTACTGAAGTAACCATATTATTTGTACATGTACATTTAAAAAATACCTATTCGTGTAGCTTCCTAAGAGAAATTGTAAGGCATTCTTCTTTTGTTTGCAGATTTGAAGCTTTGATAGAAAAGGGAGTGGATTCAAGGAGGACATCCTTTTTGCAACTCGCCATGCTCGATCTTTTATACCCCAAGTGCCCACGTCAAAAGCAAATTCACCAACCTTCCTTCTATTCTTAGACTGTGTTTTATCGATCCATGCACAGTTTAGTTGTAGCTTTGAATTTGCCGAGAACTTCCTAGTGATGCTATTTGAAACAATCCTACTCTTCTCAATTTGGTAGTACAATTGAAGTTATTATAGTTGCCAGTTGTTGTTCCAGTGCTTCTCGTGTTGGTTCATCTTCTCATGGATCTCTTTCCCCCCCTTTTTAGTTACATTGTATATACTCTCAGTCGTTAACCAATTTCCTTTTCATGAACATTATTGTCGTACAAAAATTACCATATCCTTTCAACTTAAGTCAGGCAGTAATATGCAAATGCGTTGTATTCAAACTGTGATACCTTGAAAAATTTAAGTTTTCCAGTTTCATTTAGACTTCACTCATAAATAGGCTGTTGCTAACTCTGAATGGCTTACTATATTAAAAAAAAAAATTTGTTCATGGCACACTTACCCTATCAGGTATATATATAGCTGTATTCTCCGAAGTCCGACAGAATTTTCAAAACTCCCAAGCACACGCAGTGGTCGGCCAGGTGTTAGTACCCATTCCCGCCGCTGGGAGGCGGGTGTCAGAAACCATTCCCGCTTTCTATTCAGATTTTCTCTGTCGCCGGGGGTCGGGGTAGACAACTGTTTACAGACCTCCGCCTAGGATTTTGGATAAACTCTTTGTTCACTTGAGTATTTGATTGTCTCTTGGTATTTGAAACTTGCTCGGTGGATTGGCATACGCGATTGTGGTTTTTCATTGGATTTGGTTTTGGATTTCTCTAATATGTCTGGATCTACTTCAACTAGTTTTAGAGTGTGTACCGTGCTAGAGTGTAAGGTTAGGCTACCGAAGGCTTCGGTGGATCCTCATACAGTATGCACGAAATGTAGAGATCATATTTGTTTGATGAATGATAGGTGTAAAGAGTGTGAAAGGTTGACTGAAAATGAATGGAAGACTTATGATTCGTATGTTCGTAAGCTTGAAAGGGATAGAATCAGAAGATCTTCCTCCAGAAGTGCTTCTGTGAAAAGTAAGGGTAGTGATTCGCATTCTAACCTTCCTGTAGAGGTTGTTACATCTAACCCTGTGTATTTGCCTTCGGGCAATGAAGTTATTGCTTCAGAAGGTATTGCCCTTTCTTCCATCATGGAGTCGATTCGTGCACTAGAATCGAAAGTGAGTGCATTGAAGACCATAGTGAAGTGTAGTGAAAACATTAGTGCCCCTAGTGTAGTGGAGGGGGCGTCAGATCGGTCCCATAGTGCCTCTAGGAATAGACCTCTGTCGGACTCCCAGGACTCAGGGAATGGACATGTCGAAAACCGAAGGAGGGCTACGGGAAATTCCCACCGGTCTGGCGTCCCTTCAGCAGATCCTGTGGACGCTTCCCAGGCTGCCGAAGCGTGTGAATGAGCTCGGATATTGAAGGAGTGCTTTTCGTCCTCTGAGGCGTCCTCTCCTTACCGGGGATGGAGCTCTCAGAGGGCCTCTCACGAGGAGAACGAGATTGACACTAGATGTCGCACAGGCGGTCAGCGTCTTTCTCGTCCTCTTAGGAGAGGTTTTAAGGAAGGGGACGCTTCACGTCCTACTTCTCGTCCTGTTCTTTCATCATCACCCGAACACTTCGAAGACTTGACGCCTAAGAAGAGATGCAGGATGTCTTCTGATGAGGACGCTTTTGAGAACTATCATCGTCTTAGAGTTCAGAGGAAGAAGAGGGCTTCAATTTGCCCTTCTTCGCATATGATGAGTCCTTCTCCTGAACGTGGAACTTCACCATCTAATGAGACTCGTATGCAATTGCGTCAACGATTGTCGGCTTTCTTCGCAAGGAGAGAAGAGGAGCCCCAAAGGCGTAGAAAGGATCTTTGGCTTCCTGTTAAAAGATCGAAACAACCCTTGTCGGCTTCGCCTTGTTCCTTAGCCTCCCCTTCGTCGTCCTCTTCTGGATTCTTTAGACTCGACCGAGAACACGCAAGTGTTTCCGGAGAGAGAGTTTCCAGAAGTGGGGATGGGGACAGAAGCGTTAGATGTCGCACAGGCGGCCCTCGCTTTTGTCAGGAGGTTGAGAACGATCAAGAGAAGCCTCGTGTCGACGTTTGCCGGACTTCTGCATCAACTCGACGCTTCTATCATGAGAGAGCCTACCAACGCCAGAAGTATCAGGACGTTCAAGAAGGCTCTAGAAGTCAAAGAGAGCAACGTTTAGATTATGTTTCTGATCTTACCCCTCAAGAAAGAGAAGTACTGTATAAATATCGACGGGAGGCTCGTGCTTTAGAATATGAGAACTCGCAACGCTTGAAAAGAGATCGTAAGACTCACCAGGACGCTCGAGAGGACGCCCTGATGCAAGTTAAGCGTTCTAAGCGAAGTTTTAAAGACGCTCGACGTCCATTAGAGCATGTCCCGCTTCAGGACGCTTTTGAGGACGCTTCTTTGATGGATAAACGTCTTATAGACAATAGAGTCCAGCGGGATCGAAAGTTTCATTGAAAGATGTGCGACTTCCTGCGAGTCCTAAGTCTCGTCCCTTAGCAAGGGCGCTCGCGATGACAATAGACGACCGGCTAATCAGGATTCTCAACTTAGATCAGACTTCTCTTTCGTTCAGAAAGATAAACGTACTCAACTGAGAGAGCTCGACAGGAATCCCGCAAAGAGGCTTTTGAAGAACCTTTGCCTCTGATGGCTTCGAAAGACAAGGCTTTACAAGAGAGTCTTTAAGTTTTCAAGGACAACAGCGGAACATTCGCGCATTGTCTCGTCTATTCCTTCAGCGGATAGGAGCTGCCTTACGAACAGAGCCTAAGGATAAGCGCTTCTAATTTAGCTAAAGAAACTTCGCCCATCAAGATCAGGGGAGTCTTCTAACGCTACACATCCTGCATAGAGTAAGAGCCTTCAGAAGCATCTACGGATTATAGCACGTTAACGCGCTTACTGAAGGAATTGTTTTCGGAAAAATTCCAAGCGCCAGTTCTCTCTCACCGCCTTCGCAACTATCCTCAGCCAAACGAGAAAAGCACGGTTTTGTTAGGATGGCTTCTTCCGCTTTCTACTAAAAGAGCGTTCAAGAGAATGATGATTGGATGGACCAAGGAATACGAAAGGAAAGACTTCCTTTTGCGCTTCCTCAGCTACGCTTACACGGGAGCCTTATATGTATGAGACCGGATAAGAAACAGTGGTTGAGACTTCCTTTCTTTCGGTCTGCGCAAGTGACTTCTCAAACCTGGTCTAGGTAACACCAAGGAGATTCTTTACCTGTCCTCGCTAAGGTTTCATGGACCTAATGCCTTAAATAGATCACCATCTAAAAGGACTGTACAGGACGTGGAAGTATTAACTTCCTATACTGGTGCTTAGGCTTTAGGTCTGCAACTAAGCCCAGAATCAGTGTCACTAGAAGAATTATCGAGCGTCCTGTCATGTATGGATAAAGCAGTAAGGGATGGCTCAGATAGTTAGCTGCCCACTTTACTATGGGAATATTAAATAAACGGTCGCTTTTCTGCAGTTTACTGCTAAATCAGTTTCTCCTACGCAGAAAGCAGAGTTATATTGCCCTTTTCTTCCCATCTTTTCCTGAAAATATGGTAAAGGATTTATCTGTGAACCTGAAAGAGAAAGCGACACCAGGATTTGCTGTCTCAATCATCTAGACCTCCTGCGGCGCAACATCTTCTCAAGTAGCTCAAGTACCAAAGAAGAATTTCAAGCCCTTTCGTGCAGAGCACCATCAAGAGCTTCTACACGAGGAAGGGGCTTTGCTAGAGGCAAGGAACCCCCGCAAAAAAGCCAGAGGGGAAAAGAAGTGACAACCTTGCCCTTCAGGCAACCAGTGGGAGGGAGACTTTCTCTCTCGCAGAGGCTTGGAGAGCAAGGTGGGGGACGGAGCCTGGTCCCTCAAGATTATAGAGAAGGGATACAAAATTCCCTTTCTCTCCATGCCTCTGTTGAGCATGAAGCCTATAGACCTGTCACCATCTTATCAGCCGCAGAAGCAACAGATTCTACTCGATTTATTAGATCAGATGATCGAGAAAAGAGCCATAGAACGAGTGCTCTTGACAGATTCCCCAGGCTTCTACAACAGGTATTCCTGGTCCGAAGCAGTCTGGGGGAGGGGATGGGGAGGCCTGTCTAGATGTGAGCAGTCTGAACCTTTTTGTGAAGAAAGAAAGCTTCAAATGGAAAACATCGCAGTTGGTCCTGGGGGACCTTGAGACCAGGGGATTGGATGGTGTCATGGGATCTCCAAGACGCTTTACTTTCCATGTCCCCATCCATCCCCCAGTCCAGGAAGTTTCTCAGGTTCATTTTAAGAGGACAGGTCATTCCAGTTCAGAGCTCTATGCTCGGACTGAGCACAGCTCCCCTGATTTTTCCTTTTCTCATGCGGAACGTGGCAAAGTGGCTTCCACCTCTCGAAGATACGAGTCTCCCTTTACCTGGACGACTGGCCTCATACGGTCGTCCATCGAGAGCAGGTGGTCTGGAGACCTTCAGACTACATTACTGTTGGCAAAATCTTTAGGCCTCCTGATCAATTATGAAAAGTCCCATCTGACCCCAACACAGTCCATCGTGTATCTGGGGATTCAGATGGATTCAGTGGCTTTTCGGGCTTTTCCGTCGCTAGAACGTCAGCAGAAAGGCTTAGAAAAAGTGTCAGCCTTCTTGGAGAAGGAAACATGCTCGGCGAAGGAATGGATGAGTCTGCTGGGGACCATTTCTTTGCTAAAGAAGTTTGTTTCTCTAGGGAGGCTACATCTCAGGCCCCTACAGTTTTTCCTAGCAGAAAATTGGCAAGACAAACAAAACCTAGAAGAGAATTTGAGAATCTCCCCGTTGGTCAAGAAACACCTAGAGTGGTGGCTCGATCCCACCAAGATGTCGAAAGGAGTGTCCCTCTGTCTTCAGAGCCCCGACCTAGTGTTATTTACAGACGCGTCTATGACAGGCTGGGGAGCAACTCTAGGAAAGGAGGAAGTGTCAGGCCTCTGGAGAAAGGAACAGAAGCCTTGGCACATCAACCTCAAGGAGTTGTAGGCAATTCGCTAAGCACTTCTAGCCTTTCAAGAACGAGTCATAGGCCGAGTTGTTCAGATCAACGCAGACAGCACCACGGCCCTTTCTTATATCAAGAAACAGGGGGGACACTCTCGTTCTCTCTACAAGATAGCGAGAGAAATCCTGTTATGGTCAGAAGAGAGGAACATAACTCTCCTGACAAGATTTGTTTCAGGAGTCCAAAACGTCAGAGCAGACATTTTAAGCCGTCGCAATCAATTGATTTCAACAGAATGGACTCTGCACATAGAGGTCTGCCAACAGTTATGGAAACTATGGGGACAACCATTAGTGGACCTCTTCGCGACTTTGAAAACGAAGAGACTGCCCCTTTACTGTTCTCCGATCATCGACCCGGAAGCAGTAGCGGTAGACGCAATGCTTTGGGACTGGACGGGGATGGATGTATACGCCTTTCCCCCGTTCAAACTTCTGGGAGAAGTGACAAGGAAGTTAGCAGCGTCGGAAGGAACAAGGATGACACTGGTCGCACCATTCTGGCCAGCAAGTGATTGGTTCACAGAGGTCATGTCCCTGCTAGTGGACTTTCCAAGAATCCTACCAGTAAGAGCCGATCTTCTCAAACAGCCCCACTTCGAGAGATATCACCAAAGCCCGTTCGCTCTGAGTCTGACTGCATTCAGACTATCAAGAAACTGGCAAGAGCGAGGGGGTTTTCAGGGGCGGTGGCAAAAGCTATTGCCACCGCGAGAAGAGCTTCCTCTCAATCTGTCTACCAGTCTAAGTGGGCTGTTTTTAGAAGATGGTGTAGGAAAGAGGGCATTTCCTCCTCCAAGACCTCTGTGAGCCAAATCACCGATTTCCTGTTCCATCTAAGGAATGTAGACAAGCTTGCAGTATCAACAATTAGAGGATACAAGAGTATGCTGTCAACAGTCTAACGTCATAGAGGCCTAGATTTGACGAATGATAGGGATCTTCACGATCTTCTGAGATCCTTCGAAACATCAAAGGTTCCACAGGTTAAGACACCTTCGTGGAATTTAGACATAGTTCTAAAATTTTTAATGGCGAGTCCCTTTGAACCTTTGCATGAGGCTTCGCTGAAAGACTTAACGAAGAAGGCCCTCTTTCTAACCACCCTAGCCACTGCGAAGAGGGTGAGTGAGATACAAGCAATTAGCAAAAATGTTGGATTTAGGGGACACAATGCAATCTGTTCCTTGAGTCCTTCCTTTTTAGCTAAAAACGAAAATCCTTCAAATCCCTGGCCCAAGAGCTTTGATATCAAGGGATTAGCAGGGATTGTTGGTCAGGAGCCAGAAAGAGTCCTGTGCCCTGTCAGAGCTCTAAAATTCTATCTGGATAGAATAAAACAAAGTAGAGGTCAATCGGACAATCTTTGGTGTTCTGTGAAAAGACCTGATTTACCAATGTCTAAGAACGCCTTAGCGTTCTTCTTGAGAAGCACCATCAGGAAGGCCCATTCGTCCTGCCCAGATAGTGATCTGAAAATTCTGAAAGTCAATGCTCATAAAGTTAGAGCTGTCGCAACTTCGATGGCATTTCAGAAGAATATGGCGCTCAGCGACATTGTGAGCACCACATTTTGGCGAAGCAACTCTGTGTTCGCTTCACACTACCTCAGGGATGTGAAAGTGACATATGAGAACTGCTTTTCGCTTGGACCATACATAGCAGATTCAGTTTTGGGTACGGGAAGCAGCACGAATCCTATCCTTTAGAAAACGGATAGGTGTGCTTTTGTATTATGGTAGTTGCTTTTTTGGTTGTAGGGTCGACCGCTAGAGGCGGACTTCCCTTTATTTTAGCCTTGAAGTTTCGGGGACTAACTTTGCTAGGCTAGGTCAGGTGGTGGTTTTTTCTTTGCTTCACTGCCCTTAAAGTATGGTCAATATGGTCTAGACACATTGTGGTCACGCCCCTGTTGTCAGATCATCTAGATCTCACCAGCTATGCAGGTCACGTCCTTGCTGGAGACTCTAGTAAAGCAAAAGCAGACTTGGGTGACAGTAATCACGAAGTCAGCTATGCTAACAGGTAAGGAACCAAGATGTCTATCATCTGCATGTGAAATGTTTCCCAAAATCCTTTTTATTCTGTCCCCCCCTCACCTCCAATGGTGGGAATCCAGCTATATATATATTCTGACAGGTAACGTGTGTCATGAACAAAATGATATTGTTATGATACAATAAAGTTTGTTCGTACTTACCTGGCAGATATATATAATCAAGTACCCGCCCAACCTCCCCTCGGGGACAGTGGCATTAAAAAATCTGAATAGAAAATGGGAATGGTTCCTGACACCCGCCTCCCAGCGGCGGGAATGGGTACTAACCACCTGGCCGGACCACTGCGTGTGCCGGGAGTTTTGAAATTCTGTCGGACTTCGGAGAATACAGCTATATATATATCTGCCAGGTAAGTATGAACAAACTTTATTGTATCATAACAATATCATATTACAAGATTTTACTTCATTGCTACAGAGGGTACAGCAATCACTGCAAACTTAAAAGGAAAGACAGAATTAGTGGGATGTGATAATGGGAGGCAGAAATTTACAGTGTATCTCATCAGTCTAACCTATTCCCTGCATACAACCTCTGAATGAAGTGTACTATAAAGTTACTATTAGTTAAAATAGTAAATAACAAAAAGTCTATTTAAAAAAAATGCTGGATGAGTAGTCATTTACAACTGAACAAGGTAGAACCTCAGTTTTCGTAAGTAATCTGTTTCAGAACGTCTCACAAAGTTCGAAATGCATGAAATCCAAAACAATAATTCCCATGAGGAATAATGTACATCCAATTAATGCATTCCAAACACCCAAAAATATTTTTTAAAAATACATTTTATAGAGAATAACACAGTTTTACATACAGAAAACAATGAGAAATATAAATGACTAATTAAATAGATGAATAAACATGTAGCATCACTTTTACCTTTATGGAAGACTCTTGTTAGTACATGGAAGATGGAGAGGAGGGGAGAGGGAGGAGTAGAGATTATTGTTCGGAAGGGGAATCCACCTCCAGAAGGACTTCCGGTATCAAGGACCTCTTCGTTTTTTACTGGCAATGTCTGGAGTTACTTCCCCTCTTAGTTTTTTTACTGGCGAGAGGCACTGGACCTGTCCCACAACAAAACTGTCCAGAGACATTTGTTTCTGGTGTCTCTAATAAAATTTGCCTGATGTGAAACATGGCATTTTCATAAAACGTATTGGAGGCAACAGATTACATCTTTGTAGGGATGACCTCCACAAAATTTTTAACATCACTGCTTCGTAGACATCTCCTTAATCACTGAAGTATGTATGACTGTTTGCTTTCTGAATTTTTCAAAGCAGCCTCTGCTGGCCTTATATTCACTAACAGCAGCACTTGCAGGCATTTTCTTACCGAGATCGGCATGCAACATCCTCCAACACTTTGCTATGAGTGCTATCTTAAATTCTAGTGTTTCTCGCCCTTTTTACTGAAGGGCTGGTGCTTGGAACTTTCTTTGACTGCATGGTGGCTTATTTAGCAGTTGCACTCAAATAAAAAAGCACAAAATACAATGAACACAAAAGCAGAATGGATCACGAGAGAACAAGTAATGCTTGTTTGGGCGCTAGTACAGGGCCTAGTCACGAGGTGGGCCCCGGAAGGAGTGTTTCTGGGTGTACGAAAAACCAAACTGTACAAAACCCAGGGCATATGAAATCCAAGGTTTGACTGTATGTATATCAGTATTACTGGTAACTTCACTCTCCTCAATTGGCATTGACTTTAAGGGAAGATTATTAGCTAATGAAAGTAAAATAATGATATAGTTACATTATAAACCCACAAAGCTTTACCAATAGTATACAAATCCCATTAATTCTATCTTTCAGTCATTATATGTAATATTTAACCCAATGCACTAGTCTTACTCTCAGCCAACCCATTCACCGTTTGCAAATGAGAAGTCGTACACATACGTAACTCAGTTCTCCACTCTTGCAGCATAATCTGAAACTGTTCTTCCTACACTCAGGACAGTTGACACTCGTCACTTTCATTGGCTTACACATACATATTGGCAACAAAGTCTGACTCACTAATCTTGCAAAAGCAGTGAAACAGTGTCCCTACCATTTCAGAATAGTGTAAGACTTTCATGTATTCTCTGGTGTTTTCCTTTCTGGTAACTCTCACATTTAGCAACAACCATACAGGTCTTACTCAGATATGGAGTACATATTCTTTCCTTCCCACAAATGAACTTTCCCATGTGTCCATATCTATCATGAGCAATTTTACACATTCCAATTGTATTGTTCCCTTGAAACATAGACACAACTCTTTATTCATCTGTTTAGTATATACAAAGTTGAGTATATCTTGGTTTTACCAGACCACTGAGGTGATTAATAGCTCTCCTAGGGCTGGCCCAAAGGATTAGATACTTTTACGTGGCTAGGAACCAATTGGTCATCTAGTGACAGGACCTACAGTTTATTGTGGGATCTGAACCACATTATATTGAGAAATAGGTTTCTATCTCCAGAAATAAATTCCTCTAATTCCACATTGGCCGAGCTGAGGATTGAACTTCAGACTACTGCATTTAAGTACAAAATACACCAATCCACAACCAACTAAAAATCTACAAGTAAATCTCTTAAATTTTTTCAACGTACACTTCCACTTAGAAATTAGAACACCATTCTCAGTATGTAGTACAGTGGTACCTCGTCAGTCGAACGTGTCTTATGTCAAACCATCCGTTTTTCAAACAAAATTTTCGAGAAATTGTATCGTTTGTCAAACAAATGTTCATACTTCGAACTGACTGATTATCTTGTTTATACTATATTTGACAGCCTACTGTGTCCTACAAGAAAAACTGTATTAACTTGTTTTTTCATTTATAGTATATAGTTTAATGATAACCATAGGAGCCAGTGTTTGAAGTGCTGAGTGATATTGTATAGTTGAACAATATTTAACAAAATAGTAAATGAAAGAACAAAGCTTTTCACAATAAAATTTAGCTTAAACGATTAACAAAATCATTCATCATTGCAGAGGGAGGTAGCGTTTATATTTTTGAGAAATAAAGAATGAATGATTTTAAGTTATCATGTGTCACGACATTGTTGAGGAGAGGAGAAGAGAGTAAAATATTTACTATAACAATGTGCACATAAAAGCAGTACCAATTCACATAGAAAAAAATAAAGTGCTATTTCACTTTAAACTTAACGATAAAACATGAAAACAATCAAATGCAATACATTAAAAAAAAAGAAAAAGGTCTTACTTGAGCCAGTGTTGGGTGAGACAATAGAGAAAAGGAGAGGGAAGACCGGGGTCTACTTTGTACCGACTTACCAGCTGGACTGTAGTTACTGTAAAATACGTACCTAAATAGTGAAAATTGCTTTTTTACGATTTTTTACCACTGTAAAAGTAACTCAGCCCTGTTATAAACACACTGGCGCCGCATTCAACTTCTGTGTGCTTTTGATTGCTTGTTTAAATGACTTCCTTGTGAACAGTTATTTAATCTCTCGTTCCTTTTCTTGAATTCTTTACTTATTACCCAACAGTAAGTTGATGCATTGTGGCACGATTAATCTCTTTCATGCACTTACGATCCAAATGTAAACATGTTGACAATCATACACACTAATTACTTTCTCTCTCTCAGACACAACTAGACACACTATTTGATCCCTTTGATTATCCTTGTAAAATGAAATGAATAAAATTGATTTTGTTATCAACCTTTCTTACTGTCGACCATTTTGGTTTTCTCAAAGGGTTCCCGTCTCTCCTCCCACCATCCCACAGCTGACTGTGCACCAATTTCACCAAACAGTTCATAAATTGTATACAGAAATAAATTTTTTCCGAAATTTTACTTCATATAACAATGTTTTATTATTTCCTTTACCCACCAACTCTTAATTTAACTTTTGAACACATCAATAATCAGAAAAAAAATGTAAAAAAAGGGACTTTTTGGTTGCCTGGAACCGGCAAATTATCCTGATTCCCTTTATTTCATATGGGGATATTTGTTATATATTTCAAACAAATCATATTTTGAACAGCTTCCTGGAACAGATTAAGTTCAAAGTCTGAGGTACTGCTATGTATGTGTTGTGACTCACATATGGCTGACACAACTCTTAAATTTCTTTGTCCTTTCGTCATAAAAAATTCTTACATGTACGTACTCATTCTTTCTCATAGTACTTGCCACCCTAGAAAATTGTCCCTCCCCCCACATCCGCACATGCATATTTTGGTCATCATTCAATAGCAAAACCCTGTATTACATTTCTGATATCCTCTGTATTTACTGCCAACTTTGCTTCCAAATTACAATATGTCATTGTCCAATTCATATCGTCTTACGTCTTGGACTATCCCACTTCAATTGTTCCACCTCATGAACTGTTAGTACCATATATTACTCAAGTCATTCTCTGCACTCCACACACTTGGTAGATGCCCCAATCCATAGCATTTAAAATTTTAATTTCTTCCAACCACACAAAGAATTTCTCTTCGTCTTCCTTGGGGACAACTACCAGCATCTATAGCTTGTAGTTATAATCTATGTAAAATGTTTATGTATACATCCATTAAATGTTGTGCTTACTGAGCAGTAATGTCATTTCAGGAACATTCCTTGGCAATAATGAGGAGGAGGAATAGGTCAAGTAAAAGGCTAAAAAGTGTATGCAGAAATTCTACCCAAGTATCTGAATCCCATGTATGAACCAAATCAAAGAGTTATTTGGCCATCAGTTGCTCCAATGAGTCTGGTAGGTATATATGACAAATTTTTTAATCAATTTGTATATTTCATAGCCAACATACCTGAGGTCTTAATAATAGGATGATCTTCTTGCACCAGCTGGAAACCGGTTAAAAACAATGAAAAATTGTAAAGCAAGGAATCTGTGGCATCTGGCAACTCATACGTATACGAGGTGGAAGCTGGTCACCAATCAAGCATAAAGCCTTGTGATTCATCAAGCCTTTCTTTGACAGCCTTGGAGAGTGGCTGTTTGTGCTCTCCTTCCCAAGCCGGTTGCTTTGTTTGCCTGCGATTTCTTTGTTTCAATGTGTTTGTGTGTGTGTGCTTTGATTTGAAATCAATCTTTTACCTGATGAAATTTTTCATATATTATGTAATCCCCACAGGGAATAAAGTGCATCTCAGGTAGGCAGCCTGAAGGTTGTTTGCAGCATCCCTTTGTCCTTCACTGCATACACTTTTTAGCCTTTTACTTGACCTATTCCTCCTCTTTTTTTTTCTCTCTCCAACTTCTGAAAGTATTTTTCATTAGTGCAACTGCAGAGGCTTCTCCCAGTTTTACATTTGGATTATTGAAATACAACAGTCCAAATGTATTTCATGTCAATTATTTATTGGATATCGATATTGCTTTCCAATTTCCCCTTTTCACTTCAAGTGCCGAATAGCTGAAAGTAACCCAGTGCCAGGCTTTATAGCCTAAATCAATCACTCATTGTAAGTAATGTCAACTATGGTTATTTCAGCAGGAAATTACTTTTTTTTTTCAAATTGTGCCTCTCACTCAGTACTTTAATTTTACTAGATAGTATGTTTCTTGTTAGACAAACCATTGTTTATTTATTGAATTTCACTTCAATTCATACTCTTTTGTGTCACTGGGGTGTTGTGTACTCGTTTGCTCCTCTTTTACCGCTTCATGGCCTTTACCTCCTCCTTTCTGTATATACTTCCATATCCTGTGCTCTGCCTGACCTCTGCTCAAAAACTTTTTCCTTTCCCTTGTTTTCACCTTTTGCCTTTTTACATATTAATTCATAGTTACATTTTGAAGTCCCATCCTCCGATAACCATTTGAAAACAAAAACCCCTGTTAACTAGTTTTTAATCAATCTTACACTATTTTATAAAATATTTCTATCTTATCAACAGCAACTTTGGGGAAGTGTGTTCCTGCGATGGGTTGTAGATCAAGGCCCTCAAGAAGCAGCTTGGTCAGTGGTTCGCGAGTTGAAGGAGAGAGATTCCTCCCTCAGGTCAAGAGTTGCACGTCTGAGACGCCAGTTGCAAGACCTGGAGCGTGAAGCAATGGAAGTTGGAATAATTACCTCTCCAACAGTGGCATAAATTCTCTTTCATTAATGCTATATCCATTATTAAACATTATCATTACTCAATAAATTATGCTGCTTTGACCAAAGAGTGAAATGTTGTTGAGTGGTCAGTGAGAGCTAAGAGAGAGAGAAGAAAAGTATGATTTCTGTTCATGAGATAAAAGTATTTGATGAAGGTTAAGAAAGTCATCTAGAGCAACTCTGAAACTTCAGTAAAAACAATCATTACAGTTCCTAGTAGGTTAACACAAATTAACACAGGTGAACCTTTCAATTTTCATTGGCTAAGGAATAAGCTTTTTTTTCTGTACTCGTACATCCATTCGTATGTATACAGCCACAAATGGGAAATGTAGAACTTGATTGGAGCTAGTAATTTTGTCTGATTGACAACATCAGATCAACAGTTCATATGTGAATCAAATGTGAAGCATTGTATGTATGATGTACTTATATTGTACCTGTATAAAAATGAAGATGTCTATCTTCATTTTTATACAGGTACAATATAAGTACATCATACATACAATGCTTCACATTTGATTCACATATGAACTGTTGATCTGATGTTGTCAATCAGACAAAATTACTAGCTCCAATCAAGTTCTACATTTCCCATGTATATATAGGAATAAAACACACCAAGATTTGAGCTTGATGTTCAAAATCAAAGCTGGAAAATGCTTCATTGGCCCACATTAGCAATAATCACCCATGTATTATATTTACCAATACTGTAGATTTTTGTCTCTTGGAAGTTCCAATTTTACATTGTTTATTACAACTCTAATCATATTCTGTGGTTTCCTTTATGTACTTGGTTCTGTCTTGCACTAACTTGTGCTTGTAAACCTAGGTTAAGTGTATTAAAGATAAAGGCTGGAAATGCTGAGATATGGATATTTAAAAGTTGACTTAGATATAGTACTGTATATTCTTTATTTTCTTACATGGAGTGCTTACTGTAGATGTTTGGAATACTATTATCTCATAGACCTTCATCCATAAATGTATGATACAGTGTAATAATCCTAAAAGCACATAAACTGATGTGTGCACCTGGTTATATTACAACTTTAACCTAATTTCTGTGTATCTTGGCCTCTCTAAATGCCTATATGATAATGACAAACGTAATATATTTATGAAATGACAAAGGTATTTATGAAATATTTATCAATGTTTGTCTGTTTATGAAATAAACCAGCACAACATCCTTGATTTTTTTTCACCTTTTATATTACATCAAGATACTTAATAGAAAGGAGTTACACATCCAAACTCTAATAACATTTCCATATCTGAAACTGAAAGTATTCTTGCCTGATCTAAGTTGTTCCTGAACTGGACTGCACCCAAGTGGATTCCTCACAGGGGTAAGGCTCTCATGTACGGCATAGTCAGAGTAGCCTTGCTGAGAAAAGGAGTACCTATTGATATAAAAGAATTATACCTCCATTGAGCTATGATAAATACCTCCCCTACAGATAACTCACGAGCAGCAGTATATCATGGTTTTTTTTTTTTTTTTTTTTGTTTTTTTTTTTTTTTTGAAGAGTAGGTAAACTGCAAACAAAAGACAATGTTTCCTCCCAACCCCATATAAAGTAAATGATAACATTGCAGGTGATAGGTTTTAATCTCTAAATTCTAATTGTCTTCTCAGCATAAAGTGTCTTCTCAGGCATAAAAGTATCTCCTCCTTATTACCACTAATGATGGTCTTTAATTTTGGAATCTTGACAATGTCAGGAAGGAGGGGGGGGGGGGTTTTGCCTTGGGGGGGGGTTAAAATTGTTCTAAGATCTAAAGACAGGCAGGAATGAAAGAAATGTGCTCCATTGCAAAGGCTAACACTCAGCAAAAACACTTAGTTTTTTTTTTAAGGTTGCCAGAGCTACCCAAGTATTTGCATAGCCAAGCGCTCATTAAAACCAAATGACAATATAAAGTTTAAAGTATCTTATGACTAAGAAAACAAAAACTTTAAATCTATGTCAAGGTTCCAAAAACGAGGTTAATATGATGTTCTTCACATTTTAATCTCAAAAACTAACAAACACTTTGAGATCTGTGTAATTAGTAATATCCAGTTGAGCATGAGGTAATACACAAGAAAGCACTTATCTATATTTTCTTATGGCTGGGACCAACAGCTTCATACATATCTAAATTTAAAGAGTAAGTATCTAAATCTTGCCTGTCTGTCTAGGTATGGATGTAAGAAAATCCCTTGAGACTGACACCAGGTGTGAAAGACCATCCATTGCCTCTAGTATGAGTTGTGGTTGAGGCTATTCTAGATCTAAGAATAGACTCCCAAGTTGCTCTAGGAAAACCTTATGTCCAGGATAACATTTATAGTCTCCACACAGTTAGCTGAAGCACAAAAAGTTTTTGATAAAACATCATGGCATGGGGTTTGAGAAGATCTTCCCTGAAAGAAAGTGTGCGGGGGAGATTTGCCACCAGAGAAAACAGGTCAAGAAAACACTCCTGTTACAGTCGCCGTAAAATTTATAGGGTCATCCTAGAGTTCCAGGATTCTTGTAATTTGAGTAACTTTCCCATGATCATGAATGGAGGAAATGTGTAAGAGTCCATACCAAACCAATCCTGCAGAAACATGTCTACTGCTCATGCCTGAGGGTCCTGGAGAGTTGAGCAAAGCAGGTAGATAATATTGTAAACAAGAATGCAAAGCAACAGGTTGTGACTGATTAAAGGATGATAAGCCTATCTTAACAGGAGATGCACAGGCCGAATACAAACTCACAGACTAGGAAACAAAAGCAGAAAACTGGTAGCAGAATGCTTGTCCCATGATCTTAGGCTACCAAAAAAATTTTTTTTAAGTATTCCAGGTATGTATGCTTATGTACTCTAAATTTTCGGTGCTACTGTAGCCTGTTATTTCTGCATCACCTACTACTGTGTGGTGCTAGTACCAAAAACACTGTATGGTAAATGTAAAGTAGACAGCCGCACAAATATAGAAATGGGTGTATTTAATACTTTGATCCCTGAGGGGCTAAAACTAAACACAGTGTCCCAAGAAGCTTCCACCACATTTAGTACTAGCGCCTCAAAGTAGGTGACACATAGATAACAAGCCAAAGTAACACCAAATTTTCTTTCTAAAATTTGATCACCTAATAGTCTTTATATTCTATGAAGCTTTATGAATCCAAGAAAATATCATGCACCCTGACTGAAAAACTTTCTGAGACTTCCACCTTCTACGTAAATACAAGCAATTTTCTAGAAGTGTAATTTCTAAAGAAAACTAATACAGAAATAAACGAGTAACTTCTCTAATTGTAAAGCCTTTTTGCCTTGTATTTTTCAACCACAGAAGAACTTTGAATAACTATAGCAAGTCACTTTGTTGTGGAGAATCAACCATTAGGAAGAATTTCCCAAACTTGGGTCATATAGGCAGTACCCTTATAAAGAGCACGAATCTCCAATCACAAAATACAGGACACAAGAAATAGGTTAAGACATAACTGCATTGGGTAAAAATAAAAAACACTAACAGAACAAGAGGGTTAATGAAACAGTCAACATGGTGGGCCTATGACTATGAAGTCCAACTTTTAAAAACTAATACCACCAAAAGAACAAAACATTTGAGAAAACACGAAAACATTTAAGAAAACATTTATCGCAGATTAATAGAAACTTTATTTAACTACGGAAAAGATACACGGAGGCATATTCAAATGAATAGGTACAAGCTCTCCAGAATTATCAGAACCAACAGCTCACCAGGTAATCATTTGTAAAGACTTTGATATAAAATTTTTCATAAAACTGACTTAAATTTTTAATAAACATACTGATATTACTAATAATGTCAACAATAGCCAGTAAAGCTGCTTAAATTTAATTCAATATGACAAGTGCAGAATACACAGCACATGAATAAGACCTATATCAAACTGATTCACAAACCTGACAATAAGGTTGACTGGACATCAAACTATTGTAATTCCTACCTACCTTTCATTTTTATCACAAGATTGATTATTCTTCACACTGGCAGAAACTGAAAAACTAAATGAGCTGGGATCAGGTACATAATTCATCCAGGTTTTGATCTATTTCCTTGGTAATTAAGAGAACAAGTTCAAAACCTTAACTCTAGCAAGATATCAAATCAATTTCCTAATCACCCCACAATGGTTGAGTCAATTAAGTTAAAAGTGACGAAGCTTAACATCTTAAACCTCTAAGAATCACTGTTCAACACAATATTCTTGTTCCTTGGGACAGATGCACAATGAGACACTGGACAGTACTGCTCAGGGCTGAAAAAAGTAACACTGGTGTAGTGTACCCAATGTAGAAGCAGAATTTTATGATTGTGTGACACTGGCTCACAGGCAAAGCCATTACAGTTTGCAAAACCAATTTTAATAAAATACCTAATATGAATGATAAACTGAAATAACAAATGGAAAATATATTTGAAATATATTCTTTACACTTACAGTTTATACCAATTTACTGGCATTTCATTAGAAAATACACTATGAAATAAACAGTGTTTCTTCATTAAGTTATACTACCCAGTCAAAAATATATCATAACCAAGACAAATAGAAAATTTAATATGAATATGTCTGATGATTATGTACTGATACTTGAATCATGATAATTCTGGAAACATTACAATGATCTCACCTTGTATATACCTGTACAGTGGTACCTCGTTTGTCGAACGTTTCATATGTCGAACTTTCCGTTTTTCGAACAAAATTTTCGAGAAAATTTTGTATCGTTTGCCGAACAAATGCTCGTACTTCGAACAGATTGATTATCTAGTTTATACTTGTTTTCGACGGCCTACTGGGTCTTCTTACAAGTTAAACTGTATTAATTTATTTTTTCATATTTAAATATATAGTTTAATGATAACAATATTCGACAAAATACATTAAAGTATAAAGCATTTAATATAAAATTTAGCTTTCAATATAACATTTAGCATAAAAGATGTATAAAATCGTACGTAACCGCGGTGACGTCACGCCCAGCTGACTTGAGACTGAACGAGGGAGCGTTGATATGTTGAGGAGAGGGGAAGAGAGAGTTAAAATATTACTGTATGTATTAAAAGCAATAACAATTCAAATAAAAAGTTAATTTCTCAATAAATTTAACGCCGAGTGAGACGGTCTAGCTGAACAATATTAACAAAACAGTAAAAGAAAGAACAAAGCTTTTCACAGTAAAATTTAGCACAAATGATTAACAAAATCATTCGTCATTGCGGTGATACACAGCTAACTTGAGGTAGAGGGAGGTAGCGTTTATATTTTTTAGGAATAATGAATGAATGATTTTAAGCTATCGTGCATCGTGGTATTGTTGAGGAGAGAAGAAGAGGCAGTAAAATCTTTACTATAATATGTACGTAAAAGCGGTACCAATTCACATAAAAAATAAAATTTTATTTCACAATAAATTGAACGTAATGATAAAACATGAAAACAATCAAATGCAATACAGAAAAAAGGAAAAAAGGAAAAAAAAGGCTTAATTGAGCCAGTGCTCAGTGTGCCGAGTGGGTCTAGTTGATGCAAAGGTCTAGAGAATATAAGGTCTTGTGATGCGCAGCTTCAACTGGGGCACAGCATTAAACGCTAGGTGCGTGACGTCACAATAACCGCAGTCAGGCCCCTTAACCTATAGCAATCCTGCCTTTACTTTCTTTTTTTATTTTTCTAAATACTACTATGTTAAGAAGAATAATCATAAGAGATCATTAGAACATTTTCGCTAAATATCATTGAAATTATAGAAAACCTACCTTTGCTTTCTTCTTTTTATCCGTTATTAGGAGGAAAATAATCGTCAGAATGAAAACTATATCTTAATATTTTAAATAATCATGAGCGAGTTCTAAAGAACATTCTAAACAATAATATAAATATATGTCTAAATTACACATTTAACAGATCTCCATAAAATCACATTTTGCACAATTATAGCTATGTCGCTAACTTTTTCAATATATGCACCGCTTTTCTGGAACTACTAATGTGTGTGTTCAAATTTCGAATTCTAAAAACTGTATGGCATGGAACGAAATATTTCGAATTCTGAAGTTATTTGGATGTAACTGCTAATTATAGCCGCTAATTTAATTATCGCTCCTTTTAAGGCTGTTAAAACATTTTCCTCCCATGGTGAGAATCGAACATCCTATCCATACATCTCAAACGATCAAGAAACACCAGGTTTCATTAGTTTCCCTTCACTAAAGCTTATGGCACCAATCTTTGTGTCATCTTCCTTTGTTATTTTTGCTCCTAAATGTTCCAGTTGTGGAAACTTGCGAGCAATGAACCCGCCAACATATGGCATCTTCCTATGTTTGTTCTTCAACTTCCTGGTCTTTGAAGTCATCACTTTGATCATCCCTATTAAATACTGGTAAGCAAAATAAAATTGCTGATATACTGGGTTCTTTCTGAAGGGAATTTCCTTCGTCAGGGACGTGGGAAAATGAGGCGGATGTTACATGTTCACTGTTGCAGCTTTAAACGCTGCTCTTTGAGCTTACAAGTGAGCTGTCTTTTCCTAAAAGGTGGCCTCTGAAAAGATGTTTAAATGCAACTGGAGATGGGTGCTGATCGTACGCTCCCATTTGACTTTTGCAACCAACCCAACCTGATTTAGTCTGTAATTTAGAGTATACGTCATGCCAAGTTTTTATTTTGCCATTTTCAGCAAGTTAGACAAAGGATAGAGTATTGTACTTTTCTTCACTTTCATTTCTCTAGCGGTTCTATTCATGTCTTGAAAGATTTGTCTTGCATTTACAGGTTTTAGTCACGCAGCATTTCTTTATGATTTTCTATTCGGTTGGCAGCGAGAATAAAACAAATCAAACTATCTATCAACAAGCCGAATGAAATGGCTTGTAATTTTCCAGCCCTTCTCTTCAAATATCCTTGGTTGTCGAAGTGATCAAAAGATTTATAAGTAGCTACTTTTGGACAGCAGTTGCGCGGCAAGTTTAACTTTCATTCGTTGCATATCTATAATAACATTGATATGTTTTTCAGAAAGTTTATATAAGCTGTCCCAAGATCACTTTCAGTCCCTCTTTATTAACTCTCTAACTGGACCATTATGAGCGTATATACTACATACAGTTGCCTTAAAGTGTTCCTTTACCCCCATCCCCTTATGTTTCATGAAAATGGTCTGGTAACACAGCAATGAAGCCTGTTTGTCTTGTAACGATGGATGTGAATGGTCGAGCTATTGGATGCCAACGCTCATATTTTCTAATCACTACAGTAGGCAATGTGTTAATGATATTAATGATATAAGAATAATAGTTTACATTACTAGTGAATTAAGTTGTTAAATATATAGAAAAATCGTATAATAACAGAATAATAAAATAGCAATGGTGAAAATCATCATTCAGTCTTACTAACCATAATCGTCAACCTTTGTTCCATTCAGGTGTGGCTACTGCAGGCGTTTGCCGGGATCATACTTTTGTTCCTGGGAGATCATTATTTAGTGTCAATTTCATACCTCACAATATTACTGTATCTTTGTGGATGGCGACAGCGATATTAGTGATATCTCGTTCAATATTCAAAATTTCCCTCCACATGTGACCTAACAAAACACAAGAAGAAAGAAATCATCAATTGTATTTTCATTTTTATGAAAGTAAAACTCCATGATGATCATTCGCATAATAGTGAGGTTTTCATTTTTATGAAAGTAAAACTCCCTGATGATCATTCGCCATAATAGTGAGGTTCAAAATAATGGAGTCATGATAACTATGGTGGTAGTTCCAGAATTCATCGGTTGTTAAAGACCCACTTGATAATGTAATTACAGTGGATTATCCTGTGTAATGTAATTAAGTGCTTTGTAAGGTATTTCACTTTTAATACTGAATGTAAGTTAGCAATTTGACCTTGCAACCAGATGCACCTTAAATGGGTAGATACATAGAAATAAGAGCTGGATTGAATGCTTTTGCTTTCAGTATTCGTCAGGTTTTGATTTTATTTCTTTACACTTTAAATGGAATGGCTAAATTTCCCCTCCTCATTTGAGCTGGGCTTCCTGGTCATAATCCATTGCTTAAAAACGTTATAAACAACCCAGCCAAGCTTTTTCTTGTAACTATAAATAATTATGAGGTTTTCTTTATTAAATCAATGGCTGGTTTCAAAAATAAAAGTAATTTTATTAGCCACCTATCTAAAAAACGCGTATGTAGTAATAACAACAATTGTTTCATGTCATGTTTTTTGTCACAACCATAATTTCATATTAGCCTTTGTTAATAGGACTCAAGAAATACAGACTGATTGAAGCTATATGTCCTTTTTTTTTTTTTTTTTTTTTTTTTCAAATTCCATTCTTGTAAAATTCCTTACATTGAAAAAAGAAAACCCACAAGACTACTGAGTATAAATTGTTTACTTGTGAGTACTAATATAGTATTTTACTAAAACTTAAGTACTTTCAGGCTTTAATTGTGGCCCATTCTCAAGGAATATGGATAACACCTTACTAGAGAGAAAAATTAAAGTCTACACGAATGTAGATAACTACTTACTGGAGGCACCATTGAAGTCTACAGAAAATACGGATAGCACTTAGCTACTTACTGGAGGCCGCATTGAAGCCTCCATCAATGTAGATCAATACTTACTGGAGGCGATGAAGTCTCCAGGAATAGAGATCACTACTTACTGAAGGCAGCATTGAAGTTCTCTAGGGATATGGATACTACTTACTTGGAGCCAGCGTTGAAGTCTCCCAGGAACAGCAGATAACTACTTACTGGAGGCAGGATTGAAGTTCTCCATCAATGTAGATCCACTACTTACTGGAGGCAGCATTGAAGTCTCGAGGAACAGATATAACTACTTACTAAGAGGCAGCATTGAAGTCTCCAGGAACATACTACTTAGTGGAGGCAGCATTGAAGTATCCAGGAACAGAGATAACTACTTACTAGAGGCAGCATTGAAGTCTCCAGGAACACAGATAACTACTTAGTGGAGGAAACATTGGAGTCCCCAGGAACATAGATAACTACTTACTGGAGGCAGCATTGAAGTCTCCAGGTCACAGATAACTACTCAGTGGAGGCAGCATTGAAGTCTCCAGGAACACAGATAACTACTTACTAGAGGCAGCATTGAAGTCTCCAGGTCACAGATAACTACTTATTAGAGACAGCATTGAAGTCTCAAGGAACAGAGAGAACTACTTACTAGAGGCAGCATTGAAGTCTCCAGGTCACAGATAACTACTTAGTGGAGACAGCATTGAAGTCTCCAGGAACACAGATAACTACTTACTGGAGGCAGCATTGAAGTCTCCTGGAACACAGATAACTACTTAAAAAAGGCAGCATTGAAGTCTCCAGGAACACAGATAACTACTTAAGTGGAGGCAGCATTGAAGTCTCCAGGAACACAGATAACTACTTAAAAAAGGCAGCATTGAAGTCTCCAGGAACACAGATAACTACTTACTGGATGCAGCATTGAAGTTTCCAGGTGTATAGACAACTTCTTACTGGAGGCAGAATGGAGGTCTGCAGGAATATGGATAACTACTTACTGGAGGCAGCATTGGAGTCTCCAGGACACAGATAACTACTTAGTGGAGACAGCATTGAAGTCTCCGGGGATGTAGATAACAACTTACTGGAGGCAGCATTGGAGTCTCCAGGGATATAGATAACCACTTATTGGATGCAGCATTGAAGTCTCCAGGTCACAGATAACTACTTACTAGAGGCAGCATTGGAGGTTCCAGGTCACAGATAACTACTTAGTGAAGACATCATTGGAGTCTCCAGGAACACAGATAACTACTTACTGGTTGCAGCATTGGAGTCTCCAGGGATATAAATAACTACTTACTGGAGGCAGCATTGGAGTCTCCAGGAACAGAGATAACTACTTAGTGGAGGCAGCATTGAAGTCTCCAGGTGAACGGTAACTACTTAGTGGAGACAGCATGAATCCTCCAGGACAAGTTAACTACTTACTAGGAGCAGCATGAAGTCTGCCAGTCACCAGATAACTACTTAGTGAGACAGCATTGAAACTCAGGAACACAGATAACTACTTAGTGAGGCAGCATTGAAGTCTCCAGTCCACAGATCATCTCTTAGTGTAGGCAGCATTTGAATCTCCGAGGTCAACAAGATAACTACTTACTGAGGACAGCATTGTAGTCTCCAGGGACAACGATAACTACTTACGGATTCAGCGTTGAAGTCTCCAGGTCGACAGATAACTACTGTAGTGGAGCCCACACGAACAGTAATTGAAATCTCCTGGACACAGATACCTTATTAGTGGTCAGCATTGAAGTCTCCAGGTCACATATAACTACTTACGGAGGCAGCATTGTAGTGCCTCCAGAACAAAGATAACTACTTACTGGAGCAAGCATTGAAGTCTCCAGGTCAAAGATACTACTTATGGAGACAGCATTGAAATCTCCAGCGAACAACGATACTACTTAGTGAGGCAGCATTGAAGTCTCCAGGTCCAGATAACTTCTCACTATTGTCAAGCATTGACGTCTCCCGGACAAGATATAACTCACTTAGTGGGGCACATTGAGTCTCCAGTCACAGATACTACTTATGAGTCAGCATAGAAATCTCGCAGGAACACCGATACTATTATTGGAGGCAGCATTGAAGTCCTCCAGGTCACAGATACTACGTAGTGGAGGCAGCATTGAAGTCTCCATTCACAATAACTACTTAACTGGAGGCACATTTTTAGTCTCCAGGACAAAGATAACACTTACGGAGCGCATTGAAAGTCTCCAGGTCACAGATAACTACCTTAGTGGAGACAGCATTGAAATCTCCAGACTCAGATAACTAACTTAGTGAGGCAGCATTGAAAGGTCTCCACGTCACAGATAACTACTCACTAGAGACAGCATTGACTCTCAGGGACAAGATAACTACTACTGTAGTCACATTGAGTCTCCAGTCACAGATAACTACTTAGTGGAGACCGCATTGACGTGGACGTCCAGGTCACAGATAACTACGTTAGTGGAGGCAGCGGCATTGAAGTCCTCCTAGGTCACAGTTAACTACTTAGTGGATGCAGCATTGGGTTGGTCTAGTCTCCCAGGCACAGTAACTACTTAGTGGAGGCACATTTGAGTCTCCAGGTCACAGTTACTACTTAGTGGAGGCAGGCCCATTGAGTCTCCAAGGTCAACAGTTAACTACTTAGTGGGGAGCAGCATTGGGAGTCTCCATTGGACAAAGAATAACTACTACTGGAGGCAGCATTTATGAAGTTTCTCCAGGTCACAGATAACTACTACTGGAGGCAGCATTGAAGTCTCCAGGTCAGCATTGACTACTACTTAAGGAGGCACCATTGAAGTCTCCAGGTCACAGTTAACTACTTAGTGGAGGCAGCATTGGAGTCTCCAGGTCACAGATTAACTACTTATTGGAGACAGCATTGGAGTCTCATGAACACAGATAACTACTTACTGGAGGCAGCTTATTGAAATCTCCAGGAACACAGATAATACTACTTATGAGGCAGCATTGGAGTCTCCAGGAACACAGATACTTACTAGTTGGCAGTCTCCAGGCAAACAGATACTTCTATCACAGTTAACTACTTAGTGGAGGCAGCATTGAGTCTCCAGTCACAGTAAGCTACTTACTTGAGCAGCATTGTCTCCAGTCTCCAGGACACCAGATAACTAACTACTTATGAGGCGAGCATTGGAAGTCTCCAGTCACAGTTAGCTACTTAGTGGCAGGCAGCATTGAAGTCTCCAGGTCACGATTAACTACTTACTGGAGGCAGCGATGAAGTTCTAGCGATTGGAGTCTCCAGGAACACAGATAACTACTTACTGGAGGCAGCATTGAGTCTCCAGGTCACAGTTAGCTACTTAGTGGTAGGCAGCTTGGAGGTTCCTTCCAGGCACAGATTAACAACTAAAACTTGGAGGCCGAAGCATGGGAAGGTTCTCCAGGTCGGACAGTTAACTACTTAGTGGAGGCAGGCCATTGGAGGGTCGGCCCGGACACAGATAACTACTTAACCGGAAGGCACATTGAAGTTTCCATGTCACAGATAACTACTAATACTGGAGGCAGCAGGGTTGGAATTGTTCCAGGGTCCAGGCAGATAACTACTTAGTGGAGACTGCATTGCTAAGTCTCCAGGTCACATTGTATAACTACTTAGTGGAGGCAGCATTGAAGTTTCCATTTGTCACAAGAGACTTCAATGCTGCCTCCATTAAGTAGTCATCTACATCCCTATAAACATATATAGTTTGTAATGGATTTCATTGCTTCGAAAGGAAAATTAAGCTTGGTGAAATTCCAGTCAAATCAAATTTATCAGAAAATTAAATAGGTTAATCATTTGTAGAAACCTTTTGGCTACCACATCAAGGGCAACACTAAATTCTGTTAGACCTAAGTACTGCTGCTTTCTAATCATGAGGAGAATGAATGAGTTAGGTGCTATGACCAAACCAAAAACCCCTCCCAAAAAAATCATGAACAAGAAACAAGATATTAGAATATGAAAGGTTGACCATTAAGCAAAGGCAAACAGAACTTATTAGACTGCAGTTCGAGAGCTTTGTAAAAGAGGGGAAAGAATGGTCATGTGACCTTTGAAATTTTAGGATTACTGATTTTTCCACACCACATCTCGTGAGGAGTGACCTGGGAGGTTGCATTGGAGGATCGGTAAGGGACGGGGGTGGGGGGGGGGGGGGGAGCGGTTGGGGTGGCGGCTGGAGAATCAGTAATGGGGGTGGGGGTGGGGGAGCCGTTGGTTGAACGGACTCTCATTTAATATGATCCTAACGATAAGGAAAGCAAAAATCGACACTGATGCTCTAATCAGGGAAGGATCAGGATAATACAAAGCTGCAATTACTGGAATCAGGAACAGTGATTGTTAAACATGAAAAAGAACGAATAACAATTATAGTGGATGTAGCCAAATGAACTGCGTGTTCCCTTCAAGATTAGTTTGGTGCTCATTTTCACAAACAAAAAAACTAATCAAATTGTTTCAATTATAATTTTATTAAAAATAAAAATAAAATTAATGGACAAGGACGCAAAAATGGCAAAATGTATCTTGAATCCATTGAACTGACAACTCCAAGGGATTATAAATAGTCGACAAATTCGAGACTGAAGCGACAAGAAATCCAGTCACGAATCCCACGAGACGACTGAAATGAAAACTCGTATCGACTGCAAACTATTCCTTTTTATCCACTCTTGGGTTAGTATATAAGGACCATCAGGGTGGTTAAGGTGTGTTGTTACTCGGATGACTCGAGTTAAATACTGGCCAGAGAAATTTCCATCTAGGCTACTCTGGTGAGAAGTGGCTCGAATAAAAAACAAGTATGAGTGACAACTCACTGGATACATTAGTTCCTTTATACATCTGGTGGTCTATAATTTTCCCCATAAAAGCCTTTCATATCATAACCTGTCAATGCCTATCATAGTTGCCTTTATGAAATTATATATATAGGTCTTGGTATTTGCGGTTTATAACTTCATTACATTACAAATAGATGGATTGTGCAAATCCAAAGCGTATTTCCATTCATATAACGTTCTGAAATTGACACCTAATAATGATCTACCATGAACAAAAGTAGGATCCCAACAAGCGCCTGCACAGCCACACCTGAATGGAACAAAGGTTGACGATTATGGTTAATGAGGACTGAATATGATATTTACCATTGCTATTTTTATTGTTCTGTTACTATACTATTTTTCTATTTGTTTAACAACGACTCGGTTCACTGGTAATGTGAACTATTATTCGTATATCATTAACATATTGTCTACAATAGTGATTAGAAAATATGAACATTGACATCCAATAGCTCGACCATTCACATCCGTCGTTACAAGACAAACAGGCTTCATTGCTGTGTTACCAGACCATTATCATGAAACAGAAGGGGATGGGGTAAAGGAACACTTTGAGGCAACTGTACCATCCGGCAATATGAATCCATGGTCAAAAGAATTATTTCTAAAAAGCTTAACTAGATGTTGAGCATCTGCAAACACGTATAGTATTTGCTGTTGTCCATTGGATTAATAAAGAACCTTCCTCGTGACGTCACACGGTCTACCTGGCAGAAGCTTATTTTGGGTCAGCGCTGACAAGACCACCTATACTCTTTGGACCTTGAGTTACAATATTGACAAAATAGTAAATGAAAGAACAAAGCTTTTCACAATGAAACTTAGCACAAATGATTAACAAAATCATTCGTCATTGCGGTGATACACAGCTAACTTGATGTAGAGGGAGGTAACGTTTATAATTTTTAGGAATAATGAATGAATGATTTTAAGTTATCGTGCGTCGTGGTATTGTTGAGGAGAGAAGAGACAGCAAAATCTTTACTATAATATGTACGTAAAAGCAGTACTAATTTACATAAAAAATATTTCACAATAAATTTAACAATGATAAAACATGAAAACAAATGCAACACGGTAAAAAAAAAAGCTTGCTCGAGTCAGTGTTTGGTGCGTTGAGAGAGAGAGAGAGAGAGATTACCATTGATTTATTAGCTGATCTGGGATGATTATTCCCCCATTTCTTTCACTTACACTCGATCTGCCCAAATCACTTTTTTTTACGGTAAAATACCAATCTAGTGATCATTGCTTTTTACGACTGTAAAAGTAGCTCAGCTCTGAGATAAACAAACTGTCGCCGCTTTCAGCTTCTGCATGCCTTCGATTGTTTGTTTAAACGGCTTCCTTGTGAAGTTATTTTATTTCTCTTTCCTTTTCTTGCATTCTTGACTTATTACTTAGTTGTTTGTAAAATCCTCATGTTTGTTTTAAAAGTCTGCCGTTTGCCAACAGTAAGTTGATGTATTGTGGCATAATTAATCTATTTCGTGCACTTAAGAATCAAGTGTAAACACATTGATTACTCTCTCTCTCTCTCTCTCTCTCTCTCTCTCTCTCTCTCTCTCTCTCTCTCTCTCTCTCTCTCTCTCTCAGACACAATCGGACACACACACTATCAATTCCTTTAATATTATTATCTTTGTACCTAATATGAATAAACTGTATTTTGTTATCAACCTTTGCATACTGCAATCAATTCGGTTTGCTCAAGAGGGTTCCCGTCTCTCCTCCCTCCATTCCCCAGCCCGCCGGCACCATTTTTACCAAACAGTTAGTAAATCAAATCGTACAGGGAAAAAATAAAATTTAGAAAATTTTAATTCATATAACGTACTGTTTCATTACTTTACACTCTTGATTTAAGATTTGAACACATTAATAATAGAAAAAATGTGAAAAGGGGGACTTTTTGGGTTGGCTGGAACAAATTATCCAGATTCCCTTTATTTCTTATGGGGATATTTGTTTCATATTTCGAACAAATCGTACTTCGAACAGCCTTCTGGAACCGATTAAGTTCGAAATAAGAGGTACTACTGTATATGCAATGACATTTATAGAAGAAAAGGTCCAGTTTTGGGAAAAACGACTGCCCCCATAAAAAACTCTAGTTATGGGCCTGTATATAAGTATGTGTGTGTGATATATATATATACTAGATATATATATATATATTATATATATATAGATATAGTATAATATATATTATAATATATAGATATATAATAGCATATATATATATATATATAATTATATATATACATATATATATGAAAACATATATATGATTAATATTATATATATATATATATATAATATACTATATAATACTATATATATATATATAATATAATAGTATATATATATATATATATAATATATCTAATATATATTATATATATATATAATATATATATATATATATATATATATATATATTATAAATATATATATATATATATATATATATATATATATATATATTATATAATAATATATATAATATATATAATATGAAATGATATATCTATATAATATATATATATATTTCTGGGCTCAGCCTGTGTTGCTCCATGAAATACGTTCCTTTAGCACTATTTCTAAGGTAAAATACTATTGCTATAATACCAAAGAAAAGCTAAATTGGAAATGCCAGAAGATTCTGGCTCACTCACCTTTATTATAAGGTGTCGGTATGGTTTCTGGGGTGAGTGAAACCACTACCACAGGTCCTTTTCCATTTAGCCTCCTCCTACATCAAAAAATCTCAACTAGAGAGGAGCCGACCTAAGGCTCACTACTCGCTACCGTTACGGCTAGCACCTCTGATGTCATTCCTTTGATAGACACTGCACACTGCACACGCGTTTTTTCTTTGGCTGTGTTGTGTTCTCGATTTGGAACTGTGGTTTTCTCGCATTGGAACTGTGTTCTCGCATTGGAACTGTGTTCTCGCATTGGAACCCTTATTTTTCAACATGGAACGTCAAGCTGTTTCTGCATCAAAGTTAAGTACTGCTATTATAGTTGACACTATTTAGTGGCTGCCCTTGGCACGTTTAACTGAATTATTTAGGTTTTTATGAGTCGGCGACCCATGCGGCACCGGCCCCGCGCCACCACAGCGGCTCGCTCCTTTGTGTTTCCTCGTTTCGTGTCTCATGCAGTCTCCCATATCGGGTGAGCTCGATTATTTCTTAGCAGTATCGTTATTCTATTATATCTGTTATGCATTTATTGACGTTTTAGTTCCCACACGGGGGATTTTATCGAGCACGTGTTCTCGCTTCGTAGCCTATCGGAGCCCTACCGACCCAGTTTTCATGCATGCATGTTCCTTGTTGGTTAGGTTACCTTGTTAGGCTCTTTTATATGGACCCTAGTCCTACTTTCAGTCCTAGCCTACCCTGGCTGTCTGTCCTGCGTTTATTCGTCACGACAGAAGGCCAGCTGCTCGGAGTTACCAGGTCTTGACCACCCTTCCCGGTTGGTTCAGCTTAGTTCCTCCAGGACATCTCGCTTTCTC
>NC_061100.1:7695599-7736254 GCF_015104395.2 Macrobrachium nipponense
GAGAAAGCGAGAGAGCCGGCTCCCCCGAGCCGGGTGGCCGTACAGAGGATAGGGCGAAAGAGCTTCTCCCCCCTACTATGGGGTGAGACGGCAGGGTAGAGCACCCGCACACCGAGAGCACGACAGTGGGGACTCCCTCATCCCTCGAAGGGTATTCGGATCGGCTGTCAACTAAAACGTCAATAAATGCATAACAGATATAATAGAATAACGATACTGCTAAGAAATAATCGAGCTCACCCGATATGGGAGACCGCATGAGACACAAAACGAGGAAACACAAAGGAGCGAGCTGCTGTGGTGGCGCGGGGCCGGTGCCGCATGGGTAGCCGACTCATAAAAACCTAAATAATTCGGTTAAATGTGCCAAGGGCAGCCCCTAAATAGTGTCAACTATAATAGCAATACTTAACTTTGATGCAGAAACAGCTTGACGTTCCATGTTGAAAAATAAGGGTTCCAATGCGAGAACACAACACAGCAAAGAAAAACGCGTGTGCAGTGTGGTCGTGCTATCAAAGGAATGACATCAGAGGTGCTAGCCGTAACGGTAGCGAGTAGTGAGCCTTAGGTCGGCTCCTCTCTAGTTGAGATTTTTTGATGTAGGAGGAGGCTAAATGGAAAAGGACCTGTGGTAGTGGTTTCACTCACCCCAGAAACCATACCGACACCTTATAATAAAGGTGAGTGAGCCAGAATCTTCTGGCATTTCCAATTTAGCTTTTCTTTGGTATTATAGCAATAGTATTTTACCTTAGAAATAGTGCTAAAGGAACGTATTTCACGGAGCGACACAGGCTGAGCCCAGAAATATATATACATTCATATATATATTATATATAATATATATATATATATATAGATATATATATATATACTACTATATATATATATATATATATATATAATATATAATATATATATCACACATACTTATATACAGGCCCATAACTAGAGTTTTTTATGGGGGCAAGTCGTTTTTTTTTCCCCAAAACTGGACCTTTTCTTCTATAAATGTCATTGCATATACAGTAGTACCTCTTATTTCGAACTTAATCGGTTCCAGAAGGCTTTCGAAGTACGATTTGTTCGAAATAAGAAACAAAAAAAATATCCCATAAGAAAAAATAAAGGGAATCTGGATAATTCGTTCCAGCCAACCCAAAAAGTCCCCTTTTCACATTTTTTCTATTATTAATGTGTTCAAATCCGAAATCAAGAGTGTAAAGTAATGAAACAGTACGTTATATGAATTAAAATTTTCTAAATTTAATTTTTTCCCTGTACGATTTACGAACTGTTTGGTAAAAATGGTGGCGGCGGGCTGGGGAATGGAGGGAGGAGAGACGGGAACCCTCTTGAGCAAACCGAATTGATTGCAGTATGCAAAGGTTGATAACAAAATACAGTTTATTCATATTAGGTACAAGATAATAATATTAAGGAATATTGATGTTGTGTCCGATTGTGTCTGAGAGAGAGAGTAATCAATGTGTTTACACTTGATTCTTAAGTGCACGAAATAGATTAATTATGCCACAATACATCAACTTACCGTTGGCAAACGGCAGACTCTTAAAACAAACATGAGGATTTTACAAACAACTAAGTAATAAGTCAAGAATGCAAGAAAAGGAAGAGAAATAAAATAACTTTCACAAGGAAGTCGTTTAAACAAACCAATCGAAGGCATGCAGAAGCTGAAAGCGGCGACAGTTTGTTTTATCTCAGAGCTGAGCTACTTTTACAGTCGTAAAAAAGCAATTATCACTAGATTGGTATTTTACCGTAAAAAAAAGTGATTTGGGCAGATCGAGTGTAAGTGGAAAGAAAATGGGGGAATAATCATCCCAGATCAGCTAATAAATCAATGGTAATCTCTCTCTCTCTCTCTCTCTCTCTCTCTCAACGCACCGAACACTGACTCGAGCAAGCTTTTTTTTTTTACCGTGTTGCATTTGTTTTCATGTTTTATCATTGTTAAATTTATTGTGAAATATTTTTTATGTAAATTAGTACTGCTTTTACGTACATAGTATAGTTTTAATTTTTCTGTCTCTTCTTCTCTCCTCAAACAGTACCACAACGCACGATAACTTAAAATCATTCATTCATTATTCCTAAAAATTATAAACGTTACCTCCCTCTACATCAAGTTAGCTGTGTATCACCGCAATGACGAATGATTTTGTTAATCATTTGTGCTAAGTTTCATTGTGAAAAGCTTTGTTCTTTCATTTACTATTTTGTTAATATTGTAACTCAAGGTCCAAAGAGTATAGGTGGTCTTGTCAGCGCTGACCCAAAATAAGCTTCTGCCAGGTAGAGCGTGTGACGTCACGAGGAAGGTTCTTTATTAATCCAATGGACAACAGCAAATACTATACGTGTTTGCGGATGCTCAACATCTAGTAAGCTTTTAGAAATAATTCTTTTGACCATGGATTCATATTGCCGGATGGTACAGTTGCCTCAAAGTGTTCCTTCACCCCATCCCCTTCTGTTTCATGATAATGGTCTGGTAACACAGCAATGAAGCCTGTTTGTCTTGTAACGACGGATGTGAATGGTCGAGCTATTGGATGTCTGTTCATATTTTCTAATCACTATTGTAGACAATATGTTAATGATATACGAATAATAGTTCACATTACCAGTGAACCGAGTCGTTGTTAAACAAATAGAAAAATAGTATAGTAACAGAACAATAAAAATAGCATGGTAAATATCATATTCATTCCTATTAACCATAATCGTCAACCTTTGTTCCATTCAGGTGTGGCTGTGCAGGCGCTTGTTGGGATCCTACTTTTGTTCATGGTATATCATTATTAGGTGTCATTTCAGAACGTTTATATGAATGGAAATACGCTTTGGATTTGCACAATCCATCTATTTGTAATGTAATGAAGTTATAAACCGCAAATACCAAGACCTATATATATCATTTCATAAAGGCAACTATGATAGGCATTGACAGGTTACGATATGAAAGGCTTTTATGGGGAAAATTATAGACCACCAGATGTATAAAGGAACTAATGTATCCAGTGAGTTGTCACTCATACTTGTTTTTTATTCGAGCCACTTCTCACCAGAGTAGCCTAGATGGAAATTTCTCTGGCAGTATTTAAACTCGAGTCATCCGAGTAACAACACACCTTAACCACCCTGATGGTCCTTATATACTAACCCAAGAGTGGTATAAAAAGGAATAGTTTGCAGTCGATACGAGTTTCATTTCAGTCGTCTCGTGGATTCGTGACTGGATTTCTTGTCGCTTCAGTCTCGAATTTGTCGACTATTTATAATCCCTTGGATTTGTCAGTTCAATGGATTCAAGATACATTTTGCCATTTTTGCGTCCTTGTCCATTAATTTTATTTTTATTTTTAATAAAATTATAATTGAAACAATTTGATTAGTTTTTTTTGTTGTGAAAATGAGCACCAAAACTAATCTTGAAGGGAACACGCAGTTCATTTGGCTACATCCACTATAATTGTTATTCGTTCTTTTTCATGTTTAACAATCACTGTTCCTGATTCCAGTAATTGCAGCTTTGTATTATCCTGATCCTTCCCTGATTAGAGCATCAGTGTCGATTTTGCTTTCCTTATCGTTAGGATCATATTAAATGAGAGTCCATTCAACCAACGCTCCCCCACCCCCATTACTGATTCTCCAGCCGCACCCCCACCCCACCCCACCCCTCCCCCCACCCCCGGTCCCTTACCGATCCTCCAATGCAACCTCCCAGGTCACTCCTCACGAGATGTGGTGTGGGAAAAATACAGTAATCCTAAAATTTCAAAGGTCACGTGACCATTCTTTCCCTTTCTCTTTTACAAAGCTCTCGAACTGCAGTCTAATAAGTTCTGTTGCCTTTGCTTAATGTCAACCTTTCATATTCTAATATCTTGTTTCTTATTCATGATTTTTTTGGGAGGGGTTTATGGTTTGGTCATAGCACCTAACTCATTCATTCTCCTCATGATTAGAAAGCAGCAGTACTTAGGTCTAACAGAATTTAGTGTTGCCCTTGATGTGGTAGCCAAAAGGTTTCTACAAATGATTAACCTATTTAATTTTCTGATAAATTTGATTTAACTGGAATTTCACCAAGCTTAATTTTCCTTTCGAAGCAATGAAATCCATTACAAACTATTATATGTTTATAAGGGATGTAGATGACTACTTAATGGAGGCAGCATTGAAGTCTCTTGTGACCTGGAAACTTCAATGCTGCCTCCACTAAGTAGTTATCTGTGACCTGGAGACTTCAATGCGGTCTCCACTAAGTAGTTATCTGTGACCTGGAGACTTCAATGGTGCCTCCAGTAAGTAGTTATCTGTGTTCCTGGAGACTCCAATGCTGCCTCCACTAAGTAGTTAACTGTGACCTGGAGACTCCAATGCTGCCTCCACTAAGTAGTTATCTGTGACCTGGAGACTTCAATGCTGCCTCCACTAAGTAATTATCTGTGTTCCTGGAGACTCCAATGCTGCCTCCACTAAGTAGTTAACTGTGACCTGGAGACTTCAATGGTGCCTCCAGTAAGTAGTTATCTGAGACCTGGAGACTTCAATGCTGCCTCCACTAAGTAGTTATCTGTGTTCCTGGAGACTCCAATGCTGCCTCCACTAAGTAGTTAACTGTGACCTGGAGACTTCAATGCTGCCTCCAGTAAGTAGTTATCTGTGTCCTGGAGACTCCAATGCTGCCTCCATTAAGTAGTTAACTGTGACCTGGAGACTTCAATGGTGCCTCCAGTAAGTAGTTATCTGTGTTCCTGGAGACTCCAATGCTGCCTCCACTAAGTAGTTAACTGTGACATGGAGACTTCAATGCTGCCTCCAGTAAGTAGTTATCTGTGACCTGGAGACTTCAATGGTACCTCCAAGTAAGGTAGTCCTGTTCCTGGAGACTCCAATGCTGCCTCCACTAGTAGTTAACTGTGACCTGGAGACTCAACGCTGCCTCCACTAAGTAGTTAACTGTGACCTGGAGACTTCCAATGCTGCCGTCCACTAAGTAGTTAACCTGACCTGGAGACTCCAAGCTGCCTAACTAAGTAGTTACTGGACCTGACTCCAATGCTGCCTCCACTAAGTAGTTAACTGTGACCTGGAGACTCCAATGCTGCCTCCACTAAGTAGTTAACTGTGACCTGGAGACTTCAATGCTGCCTCCACTAAGTAGTTATCTGTGTTCCTGGAGACTTCCAATGGCTGCTCCACTAAGTAGTTAATCTGTGACCTGGAGACTTCCAATGCTGCCTCCAGTAAGTAGTTAATCTGTGACCTGGAGACTTCAATGGTGCCTCCAGTAAGTAGTTATCTGGCCTGATTCAATGGGTGCCAGACTCCAAGTAGTTATCTGTTTCCTCCAGCTCAATGTGCCTCTAGTGTATTAACTGTGACCTGGAGACGTCAATGTGGTCCTCCAGTAAGTAGTTTATCTGTGACCTGGAGACTTCAATGGTGCCTCCAGTAAGTAGTTATCTCTGTTCCATGGAGACGTCAATGCTGCCTCTAGTGAGTAGTTAGTGATGGATTACTCAATGCTGCCTCAGTACAGGTCTAATGTTCTGGGAGGCTTCAATGCTGCCACTCCACCAAGTAGTTTATCTGTGACCTGGAGACTTCAATGCTGCCTCCTAGTAAGTAGTTATTGTGTTTGACTTAAATCTGCCTCCAGTAAGTAGTTATCTGTGACGGAGACTTCAATGCTGCCTCTAAGTGTTATTGTTTTACCCAATGCGCCTCCCACTAATAGTCTGCGACCTGGAGACTTCAATGCTGCCTCCACTAAGTAGTTATCTGTGTTCCTGGAGACTTCAATGCTGCCTCCAGCCCAAGTAGTTATCTGTGACCTGGAGACTTCAATGCTGCCTCTATAAGTAGTTTATCTGTGTTCCTGGAGACTTAAATGCTGCCGGTCCACTAAGTAGTATCTGTTTCCTGGAGCTTAAATGTGCCTCCAGTAAGTAGTTATTGTGACCTGGAGACTTCAATGCTGCCTCCACTAAGTAGTTATCTGTGTTCCTGGAGACTCCCAATGCTGCCTCCACTAAGTAGTTATCTGCGACCTGGAGACTTCGCTGCCTCCACTAAGAGTTACTGTGCTGGAGACCTCAGCTGCCTCATAAGTAGTTATCTGTGACCTGGAGACTTCATGCTGCCTCCACTAAGTAAGTTATCTGTTGACTTATGCTGCCTCCACCTAAGGAGTTATCTAATGTTTCCTGGTAGACTTAATCTGCCACATAAGTAGTTATCTGTGACCTGGAGACTTCAATGCTGCCTCCATAAGTAGTTATCTGTTTGTTCCTGGAGATCCAATGCGCTCAGTTAACTAGTTATCTGCACCGGAGACTTCAATGCTGCCTCACTAAGTAGTTATCTGCCTGACCTGGAGACTTCAATGCTGCCTCCACTAAGTAGTTATTGTGTTCTGGAAGATTTTCATGTCTCCCACTAAGTAATCTGACCTGAGACTTCAATGCTGCCTCCAGTAAGTATATCTTCCTGGAGACTTCATTTACGTCTCCCTAAGTAGTTATCCTTGCCGAACTCCAATGCTGCCTCCACTAAGTAAGTTTATCTCTGTTTTCCTATTAGATCAATGCTGCCTCCAGTAATATTATTTTATATCCCTGGAGACTCCAATGCTGCAACCTAAGTAGTTATCTGTGTTCCTGGAGACTCCAATGATGTCTTCACTAAGTAGTTATCTGTGACCTGGAACCTCCAATGCAGCCTCTAGTAAGTAGTTATCTGTGACCTGGAGACTTCAATGCTGCATCCAGTAAGTGGTTATCTATATCCCTGGAGACTCCAATGCTGCCTCCAGTAAGTAGTTATCTACATCCCCGGAGACTTCAATGCTGTCTCCACTAAGTAGTTATCTGTGTCCTGGAGACTCCAATGCTGCCTCCAGTAAGTAGTTATCCATATTCCTGCAGACTCCAATTCTGCCTCCAGTAAGAAGTTGTCTATACACCTGGAAACTTCAATGCTGCATCCAGTAAGTAGTTATCTGTGTTCCTGGAGACTTCAATGCTGCCTTTTTTAAGTAGTTATCTGTGTTCCTGAAGACTTCAATGATGCCTTTTTTAAGTAGTTATCTGTGTTCCAGGAGACTTCAATGCTGCCTCCACTAAGTAGTTATCTGTGTTCCTGGAGACTTCAATGCTGTCTCCACTAAGTAGTTATCTGTGACCTGGAGACTTCAATGCTGCCTCTAGTAAGTAGTTCTCTCTGTTCCTTGAGACTTCAATGCTGTCTCTAATAAGTAGTTATCTGTGACCTGGAGACTTCAATGCTGCCTCTAGTAAGTAGTTATCTGTGTTCCTGGAGACTTCAATGCTGCCTCCACTGAGTAGTTATCTGTGACCTGGAGACTTCAATGCTGCCTCCAGTAAGTAGTTATCTATGTTCCTGGGGACTCCAATGTTACCTCCACTAAGTAGTTATCTGTGTTCCTGGAGACTTCAATGCTGCCTCTAGTAAGTAGTTATCTCTGTTCCTGGATACTTCAATGCTGCCTCCAGTAAGTAGTTATCTGTGCCTGGAGGACTTCAATGCTGCCTCCAGTAAGTAGTTATCTATGTTCCTGGGGACTCCAATGTTACCTCCACTAAGTAGTTATCTGTGTTCCTGGAGACTTCAATGCTGCCTCTAGTAAGTAGTTATCTCTGTTCCTGGATACTTCAATGCTGCCTCCACTAAGTAGTTATGTGTTCCTGGAGACTTCAGTGCTGCCTCTTAGTAAGTAGTTATATCTGTTCCTCAAGACTTCAATGCTGCCTCCAGTAAGTAGTGATCTACATTGATGGAGACTTCAATGCTGCCTCCAGTAAGTAGTTATCTCTGTTCCTGGAGACTTCAACGCTGGCTCCAGTAAGTAGTTATCCATATCCCTAGAGACTTCAATGCTGCCTTCAGTAAGTAGTGATCTATATTCCTGGAGACTTCAATGCTGCCTCCAGTAAGTAGTGATCTACATTGATGGAGGCTTCAATGCGGCCTCCAGTAAGTAGCTATCCGTATTTCTGTAGACTTCAATGGTGCCTCCAGTAAGTAGTTATCTACATTCGTGTAGACTTTAATTTTTCTCTCTAGTAAGGTGTTTATCCCATATTCCTTGAGAATGGCCAAAATTAAAGCCTGAAAGTACTTAAGTTTTAGTAAAAGACTATATTATACTCATAAGTAAACAATTTATACTCAGTAATCTTGTGGGTTTCTTTTTTCAATGTAAGAATTTTCAAGAATGGAAATTTGAAAAAAAAAAAAAAAACAAAAAAAAAAAAAAAAAAAAAAAAAGGGACATATAGCTTCAATCAGTCTGTATTTCTTGAGTCCTATTAAACCCTCTTACGCCGAACCGCCTAAAATCAAACCTCTTCTGTATGCCGGCGCGGTTTGGAGTGAGCGCGGAACCGGAAAAAATAATTTTTTCAACAAAAATCACAGCGCGCTTAGTTTGAAGATTAAGAGTTCATTTTTAGCTCATTTTTTTTCATTGCCTGAAGTTTAGTATGCAATCATCAGAAATGAAAAATAATATCATTATCATATGTAAATAATGCGATATATGGTAACGAAAAAAAAAATTCATAGATAATTGTATTCAAATCACGCTGTGCAAAAAAAACGGTCAAAGCTAACGAGTTACATTTTTTTTCGTTGTATTGTACACTAAAATTTCAATCCTTTGCTATAATACATAGTAAAAAACAATAAAAGCAACACCGGAAAAAATATTATCACAAAAAGATGTACGAATTCGTAACGCACGGACGTAAAAAATGTTATTTTCAAAAATTCACCGTAATTCTAAATAATGTTCTAGAGACTTCCAATTTGTTTCAAAATTAAGACAAATGATTGAATATTACGATACTGTAAGAGTTTTAGATTAGAATTGCAGATTCGACCATTTCGACGAGTTAAATTTGACCGAATGTCGAAATTTTTAATATATATTTTTTTTTATATGCACATATTTCAAAGATGGGAAAAGCTACAACCTTCAATTATATTTTATTGTATTCTTCATGAAATTGCGCACATTTTGATATATGAAACTCTATAAAAAGGCTAATATGAAAAGGAGCAAATATTAGGAAAATGCGATGTACGTATTTCGGAGACTTGCGCCGCGAATCGGCGCGCGGAGTGAAGGTAAATATATTTTTCAAAAATTCACCATAAATCACAATATTGTTTTAGAGACTTCAAATTTGTTTCAAAATGAAGAAAAATGACGAATATTACTAGGCCGTAAGAGTTTTAGCTTACAATTGCGTTTTTTTCAACTATTTCGGTAGAGTCAAATTTGACCGAACGTGGTTTTCTATTTATCGTGATTTATATGCAAATATTTCGAAAAAAGAGAAAAGCTACAACCTTCAATCATTTTTAGTTGTATTCTAAATGAATGCGCACATTTTCATATATAAAACTTTATGTAACAGCTAATTTTAAATGGTGCAAACATTTCGACAATCGCACAAAAAAATTCTGATTTTTTCGGAAGAGTTTACCGCGCGAACGTAATGTTTTTTTTTCATAAATTCACCATAAATCGAAATATTGTGCTAGAGACTTCAAGTCGTTGCAAAATGAAGGTAAATGATTGAATATTACTAGAAATATAAGAGTTTAGCTACAATTGCGTTTTTCGACCATTTCGGTAGAGTCAAAGTTGACCGAAAGTTGAAATTTTTGCACTTAACGTTGATTTTTATATGAAAATATTTCAAAACTGATAAAGCTACAACCATGGGTTGTTTTTTGTTGTATTGTGCATGAAAGTGCTCACATTTCCATATTAAAAACTTTATGTAACGGCAAATTTAAAAGGGTGCAAACATGAGGACATCGCACGAAAAAATTTATCGGAAGAGTTATCGCACGAACGTAAGGAAAAAGTTTTTTCATAAATTCACCATAAATCGAAAATATTGTGCTAGAGACGTGCAATTTGTTGCAAAATGAAGGCAAATGATTGAATATTACTATAATATAAGTTAATTTTAGCTTACAATTGCGTTTCTCGACCATTTCTGTAGAGTCAAAGTTGACCGAAGGTTTGAAATTTTTGCACTTATTGTTATTTATATGAAAATATTTCAAAATTGATAAAAAAGCTACAAATCATGAGTATTTTTTTGTTGTATTTTACATGAAATTACGCACATTTTCATATATAATACTTCATGTAAAGGATAATTTTAAAATGGTGCAAAAATTATGTCAAAGTGACGAATAATTTCCGAGATGTGTCACTGATACTTTTTAGTGCGATAAGAAAGAAATTCGCGCTTGCGCGCCTGCGTAGCGATTGTAAACAAAACAACGCCTTGATCCGTGAACTCCCAGCATCCCCCAAGGCGCGTGATACAAAAGTTTTCGGCTGGTAGGCCTATAAGTATTTTTCCGCGAATTTTTAAAAAAACTTTTTTAAGCCGACGTATGATACGTCCAATCGGCATACGGGAGACATTTTGACTCGACGTTTAATACGTCCAATCGGCGTAAGAGGGTTAACAAGGCTAATATGAAATTATGGTTGTGAAAAAACTGAACATGACAATTGTGTATTACTACATAGTTTTTAGATAGGTGCTATAAATTCTTTATGAAACCAGCCGATTTTAATTTTAATAAAGAAAAACTCATATTATATAATTACAAAAAGCTTGGGTGTTTTACTTTTTAGCAATGATTATGACCAAGGACCAGCTCAAATGAGGGGAGAAATTTAGCCATTCAAGTTAAAATGTAAAGAAATAAAATCAAAACCTGACGAATACTGAAAGCAAAAGCAATTCAATCCAGCTCTTATTTCTATGTATCTACCCATTTAAGGTGCATCTGGTTGCAAGGTCAAATTGCTAACTTATATTCAGTATTAAAAGTGAAATACCTTACAAAGCACTTAATTACATTACACAGGATAATTCCATTGTAATTCCATTATCAAGTGGGTCTTTAACAACCAATGAATTCTGGAACTACCACCATAGTTATCATGAACTCATATGAACCTCACTATTATGCGAATGATCATCATGGAGTTTACTTTCATAAAAATGAAAATACAATTGATGATTTCTTCTTGATGTTTTGTTAGGTCACATGTGGGGGGAAATTTTGAATATTGAACGAGATATCACTAATATCGCTGTGTCGCCGTCCACAAAGAGACAGTAATATTGTGAGGTATGAAAATTGACACTAAATAATGATCTCCCAGGAACAAAAGTATGATCCCGGCAAACGCCTGCAGTAGCCACACCTGAATGGAACAAAGGTTGACGATTATGGTTAGTAAGGACTGAATATGATTTTCACCATTGCTATTTTTATTATTCAGTTATTATACGATTTTTCTATATATTTAACAACTTAATTCACTAGTAATGTAAACTATTATTCTTGTATCATTAATATCATTAACACATTGCCTACTGTAGTGATTAGAAAATATGAGCCTTGGCATCCAATAGCTCGACCATTCACATCCATCATTACAAGACAAACAGGCTTCATTGCTGTGTTACCAGACCATTTTCATGAAACATAAGGGGATGGGGGTAAAGGAACACTTTAAGGCAACTGTATGTAGTATATACGCTCATAATGGTCCAGTTAGAGAGTTAATAAAGAGGAATGAAGTGATCTTGGGACAGCTTATATAAACTTTCTGAAAAACATATCAATGTTATTATAGATATGCAACGAATGAAAGTTAAACTTGCCGCGCAACTGCTGTCCAAAAGTAGCTACTTATAAATCTTTTGATCACTTCGACAACCAAGGATATTTGAAGAGAAGGGCTGGAAAATTACAAGCCATTTCATTCGGCTTGTTGATAGATAGTTTGATTTGTTTTATTCTCGACTGCCAACCGATAGAAAATCATAAAGAAATGCTTGCGTGACTAAACCTGTAAATGCTAGACAAAATCTTTCAAGACATGAATAGAACCGCTAAAGAAATGAAAGTGAAGAAAAGTACAATACTCTATCCTTTGTCTAACTTGCTGAAAATGGCAAAATAAAAACTTGGCATGACGTATACTCTAAATTACAGACTAAATCAGGTTGGGTTGGGGCACCTTTAGGGTTGCAAAAGTCAAATGGGAGCGTACGATCAGCACCCATCTCCAGTTGCATTTAAACATCGTTTCAGAGGCCACCTTTTAGGAAAAGACAGCTCACTTGTAAGCTCAAAGAGCAGCGTTTAAAGCTGCAACAGTGAACATGTAACATCCGCCTCATTTTCCCACGTCCCTGACGAAGGAAATTCCCTTCAGAAAGAACCCAGTATATCAGCAATTTTATTTTGCTTACCAGTATTTAATAGGGATGATCAAAGTGATGACTTCAAAGACCAGGAAGTTGAAGAACAAACATAGGAAGATGCCATATGTTGGCGGGTTCATTGCTCGCAAGTTTCCACAACTGGAACATTTAGGAGCAAAAATAACAAAGGAAGATGACACAAAGATTGGTGCCATAAGCTTTAGTGAAGGGAAACTAGTGAAACCTGGTGTTTCTTGATCGTTTGAGATGTATGGATAGGATGTTCGATTCTCACCATGGGAGGAAAATGTTTTAACAGCCTTAAAAGGAGCGATAATTAAATTAGCGGATATAATTAGCAGTTACATCCAAATAACTTCAGAATTCGAAATATTTTGTTCCATGCCATACAGTTTTTAGAATTCGAAATTTGAACACACACATTAGTAGTTCCAGAAAAGCGGTGCATATATTGAAAAAGTTAGCGACATAGCTATAATTGTGCAAAATGTGATTTTATGGAGATCTGTTAAATGTGTAATTTAGACATATATTTATATTATTGTTTAGAATGTTCTTTAGAACTCGCTCATGATTATTTAAAATATTAAGATATAGTTTTCATTCTGACGATTATTTTCCTCCTAATAACGGATAAAAAGAAGAAAGCAAAGGTAGGTTTTCTATAATTTCAATGATATTTAGCGAAAATGTTCTAATGATCTCTTATGATTATTCTTCTTAACATAGTAGTATTTAGAAAAATAAAAAAAGAAAGTAAAGGCAGGATTGCTATAGGTTAAGGGGCCTGACTGCGGTTATTGTGACGTCACGCACCTAGCGTTTAATGCTGTGCCCCAGTTGAAGCTGCGCATCACAAGACCTTATATTCTCTAGACCTTTGCATCAACTAGACCCACTCGGCACACTGAGCACTGGCTCAATTAAGACTTTTTTTTCCTTTTTTCCTTTTTTCTGTATTGCATTTGATTGTTTTCATGTTTTATCATTACGTTCAATTTATTGTGAAATAAAATTTTATTTTTTATGTGAATTGGTACCGCTTTTACGTACATATTATAGTAAAGATTTTACTGCCTCTTCTTCTCTCCTCAACAATACCACGATGCACGATAACTTAAAATCATTCATTCATTATTCCTAAAAAATATAAACGCTACCTCCCTCTACCTCAAGTTAGCTGTGTATCACCGCAATGACGAATGATTTTGTTAATCATTTGTGCTAAATTTTACTGTGAAAAGCTTTGTTCTTTCTTTTACTATTTTGTTAATATTGTTCAGCTAGACCGTCTCACTCGGCGTTAAATTTATTGAGAAATTAACTTTTTATTTGAATTGTTATTGCTTTTAATACATACAGTAATATTTTAACTCTCTCTTCCCCTCTCCTCAACATATCAACGCTCCCTCGTTCAGTCTCAAGTCAGCTGGGCGTGACGTCACCGCGGTTACATCCGATTTTATACATCTTTTATGCTAAATGTTATATTGAAAGCTAAATTTTATATTAAATGCTTTATACTTTAATGTATTTTGTCGAATATTGTTATCATTAAACTATATATTAAATATGAAAAAATCAATTAATACAGTTTAACTTGTAAGAAGACCCAGTAGGCCGTCGAAAACAAGTATAAACTAGATAATCAATCTGTTCGAAGTACGAGCATTTGTTCGGCAAACGATACAAAATTTTCTCGAAAATTTTGTTCGAAAAACGGAAAGTTCGACATATGAAACGTTCGACAAACGAGGTACCACTGTACAGGTATATACAAGGTGAAATACTTGAAAATGTTATTTTAGTTATATTAAGAAGAAAAATTTGGTATGCGGTCTATGTCCTTCTACCCGATTAGATGTTATTCAAAGTACTGACTTTGGTTAACAGAATTTTACTTAATAATGTTGAAAGTTTGCACTGAAATTCAATAATATTTCTTCAGTTTTACTGATTGATTCATTTATTATGTTAACAATAACATGCATATTACTTTATTTTTTGCAATTTTATATACTTTGACTTAACAAAAAAACAATAATTGTTTATTACTTTGTAAGTACAGTTCAATGAAAAGGATAGCCACAAAAACTATGGACTTCCAGAAATTTGGCCTTGATATATATGTACTATATATAAGTGCTTTATTCCTTAAAGAAATGCAAGCGCTGATACTGTCTGTGGAATTAACCTGCTAGTTCAAAGGGTAATAATTGTTTTGTCTGTTGGTACCTAAAACTATCCCTGTATGTACATATTAAGATTTGCCCCCAGTTCCCCCCCCCCCCCCCCCCCCCCCTGGAAAATATGCTGCAGGTGCCCATTCTCTCTCTCTCTCTCTCTCTCTCTCTCATTCCAATATGGAGATCATTGTAATGTTTCCAGAATTATCATGATTCAAGTATCAGTACATAATCATCAGACATATTCATATTAAATTTTCTATTTGTCTTGGTTATGATATATTTTTGACCGGGTATAACTTAATGAAGAAACACTGTTTATTTCATAGTGTATTTTCTAATGAAATGCCAGTAAATTGGTATAAACTGTAAGTGTAAAGAATATATTTCAAATATATTTTCCATTTGTTATTCAGTTTATCATTCATATTAGGTATTTTATTAAAATTGGTTTTGCAAACTGTAATGGCTTTGCCTGTGAGCCAGTGTCACACAATCATAAAATTCTGCTTCTACATTGGGTACACTACACCGTGTTACTTTTTTCAGCCCTGAGCAGTACTGTCCAGTGTCTCATTGTGCATCTGTCCCAAGGAACAAGAATATTGTGTTGAACAGTGATTCTTAGAGGTTTAAGATGTTAAGCTTCGTCACTTTTAACTTAATTGACTCAACCATTGTGGGGTGATTAGGAAATTGATTTGATATCTTGCTAGAGTTAAGGTTTTGAACTTGTTCTCTTAATTACCAAGGAAATAGATCAAAACCTGGATGAATTATGTACCTGATCCCAGCTCATTTAGTTTTTCAGTTTCTGCCAGTGTGAAGAATAATCAATCTTGTGATAAAAATGAAAGGTAGGTAGGAATTATAATAGTTTGATGTCCAGTCAACCTTATTGTCAGGTTTGTGAATCAGTTTGATATAGGTCTTATTCATGTGCTGTGTATTCTGCACTTGTCATATTGAATTAAATTTAAGCAGCTTTACTGGCTATTGTTGACATTATTAGTAATATCAGTATGTTTATTAAAAATTTAAGTCAGTTTTATGAAAAATTTTATATCAAAGTCTTTACAAATGATTACCTGGTGAGCTGTTGGTTCTGATAATTCTGGAGAGCTTGTATTCATTTGAATATGCCTCCGTGTATCTTTTCCGTAGTTAAATAAAGTTTCTATTAATCTGCGATAAATGTTTTCTGAAATGTTTTCGTGTTTTCTCAAATGTTTTGTTCTTTTGGTGGTATTAGTTTTTAAAAGTTGGACTTCATAGTCATAGGCCCACCATGTTGACTGTTTCATTAACCCTCTTGTTCTGTTAGTGTTTTTTTTATTTTTACCCAATGCAGTTATGTCTTAACCTATTTCTTGTGTCCTGTATTTTGTGATTGGAGATTCGTGCTCTTTATAAGGGTAATGCCTATATGACCCAAGTTTGGGAAATTTTTCCTAATGGTTGATTCTCCACAACAAAGTGACTTGCTATAGTTATTCAAAGTTCTTCTGTGGTTGAAAAATACAAGGCAAAAAGGCTTTACAATTAGAGAAGTTACTCGTTTATTTCTGTATTAGTTTTCTTTAGAAATTACACTTCTAGAAAATTGCTTGTATTTACGTAGAAGGTGGAAGTCTCAGAAAGTTTTTCAGTCAGGGTGCATGATATTTTCTTGGATTCATAAAGCTTCATAGAATATACAGACTATTAGGAGATCAAATTTTAGAAAGAAAATTTGGTGTTACTTTGGCTTGTTATCTATGTGTCACCTACTTTGAGGCGCTAGTACTAAATGTGGTGGAAGCTTCTTGGGACACTGTGTTTAGTTTTAGCCCCTCAGGGATCAAAGTATTATATACACCCATTTCTATATTTGTGCGGCTGTCTACTTTACATTTACCATACAGTGTTTTTGGTACTAGCACCACACAGTAGTAGGTGATGCAGAAATAACAGGCTACAGTAGCACCGAAAATTTAGAGTACCATAAGGCATTACATACCTGAATACTAATTTGGTAGCCTAAGATCATGGGACAAGCATTCTGCTACCAGTTTTCTGCTTTTGTTTCCTAGTCTGTGAGTTTGTATTCGGCCTGTGCATCTCCTGTTAAGATAGGCTTATCATCCTTTAATCAGTCACAACCTGTTGCTTTGCATTCTTGTTTACAATATTATCTACCTGCTTTGCTCAACTCTCCAGGACCCTCAGGCATGAGCAGTAGACATGTTTCTGCAGGATTGGTTTGGTATGGACTCTTACACATTCCTTCCATTCATGATCATGGGAAAGTTACTCAAATTACAAGAATCCTGGAACTCTAGGATGACCCTATAAATTTTATGGCGACTGTAACAGGAGTGTTTTCTTGACCTGTTTTCTCTGGTGGCAAATCTCCCCCGCACACTTTCTTTCAGGGAAGATCTTCTCAAACCCCATGCCATGATGTTTTATCAAAAACTTTTTGTGCTTCAGCTAACTGCGTGGAGACTATAAATGTTATCCTGGACATAAGGTTTTCCTAGAGCAACTTGGGAGTCTATTCTTAGATCTAGAATAGCCTCAACCACAACTCATACTAGAGGCAATGGATGGTCTTTCACACCTGGTGTCAGTCTCAAGGGATTTTCTTACATCCATACCTAGACAGACAAGCAAGATTTAGATACTTACTCTTTAAATTTAGATATGTATGAAGCTGTTGGTCCCAGCCATAAGAAAATATAGATAAGTGCTTTCTTGTGTATTACCTCATGCTCAACTGGATATTACTAATTACACAGATCTCAAAGTGTTTGTTAGCTTTTGAGATTAAAATGTGAAGAACATCATATTAACCTCGTTTTTGGAACCTTGACATAGATTTAAAGTTTTTGTTTTCTTAGTCATAAGATACTTTAAACTTTATATTGTCATTTGGTTTTAATGAGCACTTGGCTATGCAAATACTTGGGTAGCTCTGGCAACCCTTAAAAAAAAACTAAGTGTTTTTGCTGAGTGTTAGCCTTTGCAATGGAGCACATTTCTTTCATTCCTGCCTGTCTTTAGATCTTAGAACAATTTTAAGGCAAAATCCTTTCCTGACATTGTCAAGATTCCAAAATTAAAGACCTCATTAGTGGGTAATAAGGAGGAGATACTTTTATGCCTGAGAAGACACTTTTATGCCTGAGAAGACAATTAGAATTTAGAGATTAAAACCTATCACAGGCAATGTTATCATTTACTGTATGGGGTTGGAGGAAACATTGTCTTTTGTTTGCAGTTTACCTACTCTTCAAAAAAAAAAAAAAAAACATGATATACTGCTGCTCGTGAGTTATCTGTAGGGGAGGTATTTATCATAGCTCAATGGAGGTATAATTCTTTTATATCAATAGGTACTCCTTTTCTCAGCAAGGCTACTCTGACTATGCCGTACATGAGAGCCTTACCCCTGTGAGGAATCCACTTGGGTGCAGTCCAGTTCAGGAACAACTTAGATCAGGCAAGAATACTTTCAGTTTCAGATATGGAAATGTTATTAGAGTTTGGATGTGTAACTCCTTTCTATTAAGTATCTTGATGTAATATAAAAGGTGAAAAAAAATCAAGGATGTTGTGCTGGTTTATTTCATAAACAGACAAACATTGATAAATATTTCATAAATACCTTTGTCATTTCATAAATATATTACGTTTGTCATTATCATATAGGCATTTAGAGAGGCCAAGATACACAGAAATTAGGTTAAAGTTGTAATATAAGCAGGTGCACACATCAGTTTATGTGCTTTTAGGATTATTACACTGTATCATACATTTATGGATGAAGGTCTATGAGATAATAGTATTCCAAACATCTACAGTAAGCACTCCATGTAAGAAAATAAAGAATATACAGTACTATATCTAAGTCAACTTTTAAATATCCATATCTCAGCATTTCCAGCCTTTATCTTTAATACACTTAACCTAGGTTTACATGCACAAGTTAGTGCAAGACAGAACCAAGTACATAAAGGAAACCACAGAATATGATTAGAGTTGTAATAAACAATGTAAAATTGGAACTTCCAAGAGACAAAAATCTACAGTATTGGTAAATATAATACATGGGTGATTATTGCTAATGTGGGCCAATGAAGCATTTTCCAGCTTTGATTTTGAACATCATGCTCAAATCTTGGTGTGTTTTATTCCTATATATACATGGGTCTATCTTCATTTTTATACAGGTACAATATAAGTACATCATACATACAATGCTTCACATTTGATTCACATATGAACTGTTGATCTGATGTTGTCAATCAGACAAAATTACTAGCTCCAATCAAGTTCTACATTTCCCATTTGTGGCTGTATACATACGAATGGATGTACGAGTACAGAAAAAAAAAGCTTATTCCTTAGCCAATGAAAATTGAAAGGTTCACCTGTGTTAATTTGTGTTAACCTACTAGGAACTGTAATGATTGTTTTTACTGAAGTTTCAGATTTGCTCTAGATGACTTTCTTAACCTTCATCAAATACTTTTATCTCATGAACAGAAATCATACTTTTCTTCTCTCTCTCTTAGCTCTCACTGACCACTCAACAACATTTCACTCTTTGGTCAAAGCAGCATAATTTATTGAGTAAAATAATGTTTAATAATGGACATAGCATTAATGAAAGAGAATTTATGCCACTGACATCACCTCTTCTGTTGGAGAGGTAATTATTCCAACTTCCATTGCTTCACGCTCCAGGTCTTGCAACTGGCGTCTCAGACGTGCAACTCTTGACCTGAGGGAGGAATCTCTCTCCTTCAACTCGCGAACCACTGACCAAGCTGCTTCTTGAGGGCCTTGATCTACAACCCATCGCAGGAACACACTTCCCCAAAGTTGCTGTTGATAAGATAGAAATATTTTATAAATAGTGTAAGATGCTTAATAAATAGTTTAACCAGGGGTTTTTGTTTTCAATGGTTATCGGATATGCTTCAAAATGTAACTATGAATTAATATGTACAAAAGGTAACTGAAGGGAGGAAAAGTTTTTAAGCAGAGGTCAGGCAGAGCACAGGATATGGAAGTAAATACAGAAAGGAGGAGGAAGGCCTGAAGGTAAAGAGGAGCAAAAGAGTACACAACACCCCAGTGACACAAAAGAGTATGAATTGAAGTGAAATTCAATAAATAAACAATGGTTTGTCTAACAAGAAACATACTATCTAGTAAAATTAAAGTACTGAGTGAGAGGCACAATTTGAAAAAAAAAAGTAATTTCCTGCTGAAATAACCATAGTTGACATTACTTACAATGAGTGATTGATTTAGGCTATAAAGCCTGGCACTGGGTTACTTTCAGCTATTCGGCACTTGAAGTGAAAAGGGGAAATTGGAAAGCAATATCGATATCCAATAAATAATTGACATGAAATACATTTGGACTGTTGTATTTCAATAATCCAAATGTAAAACTGGGAGAAGCCTCTGCAGTTGCACTAATGAAAAATACTTTCAGAAGTTGGAGAGAGAAAAAAAAAGAAAAAAAAGAGGAATAGGTCAAGTAAAAGGCTAAAAAGTGTATGCAGTGAAGGACAAAGGGATGCTGCAAACAACCTTCAGGCTGCCTACCTGAGATGCACTTTATTCCCTGTGGGGATTACATAATATATGAAAAATTTCATCAGGTAAAAGATTGATTTCAAATCAAAGCACACACACACAAACACATTGAAACAAAGAAATCGCAGGCAAACAAAGCAACCGGCTTGGGAAGGAGAGCACAAACGACCACTCTCCAAGGCTGTCAAAGAAAGGCTTGATGAATCACAAGGCTTTATGCTTGATTGGTGACCAGCTTCCACCTCGTATACGTATGAGTTGCCAGATGCCACAGATTCCTTGCTTTACAATTTTTCATTGTTTTTAACCGGTTTCCAGCTGGTGCAAGAAGATCATCCTATTATTAAGACCTCAGGTATGTTGGCTATGAAATATACAAATTGATTAAAAAATTTGTCATATATACCTACCAGACTCATTGGAGCAACTGATGGCCAAATAACTCTTTGATTTGGTTCATACATGGGATTCAGATACTTGGGTAGAATTTCTGGACGATTAACATATGACCATAGGCTGCAAGTCCGTTCAGGAGCCTTCATTCCTCGTCTTTCACACTCATTATTGCCAAGGAATGTTCCTGAAATGACATTACTGCTCAGTAAGCACAACATTTAATGGATGTATACATAAACATTTTACATAGATTATAACTACAAGCTATAGATGCTGGTAGTTGTCCCCAAGGAAGACGAAGAGAAATTCTTTGTGTGGTTGGAAGAAATTAAAATTTCAAATGCTATGGATTGGGGCATCTACCAAGTGTGTGGAGTGCAGAGAATGACTTGAGTAATATATGGTACTAACAGTTCATGAGGTGGAACAATTGAAGTGGGATAGTCCAAGACGTGAGTAAGACGATATGAATTGGACAATGACATATTGTAATTTGGAAGCAAAGTTGGCAGTAAATACAGAGGATATCAGAAATGTAATACAGGGTTTTGCTATTGAATGATGACCAAAATATGCATGTGCGGATGTGGGGGGAGGGACAATTTTCTAGGGTGGCAAGTACTATGAGAAAGAATGAGTACGTACATGTAGGAATTTTTTATGACGAAAGGACGAAGAAATTTAAGAGTTGTGTCAGCCATATGTGAGTCAAAACACATACATAGCAGTACCTCAGACTTTGAACTTAATCTGTTCCAGGAAGCTGTTCAAAATATGATTTGTTTGAAATATATAACAAATATCCCCATATGAAATAAAGGGAATCAGGATAATTTGTTCCAGGCAACCCAAAAAGTCCCTTTTTTTACATTTTTTCTGATTATTGATGTGTTCAAAAGTTAAATTAAGAGTGTAAAGTAATAAAACATTGTTATATGAAGTAAAATTTCGGAAAAAATTTATTTCTGTATACAATTTATGAACTGTTTGGTGAAATTGGTGCACAGTCAGCTGTGGGATGGTGGGAGGAGAGACGGGAACCCTTTGAGAAAACCAAAATGGTCGCAGTAAGCAAAGGTTGATAACAAAATCAATTTTATTCACATTTTACAAGGATAATCAAAGGGATCAATAGTGTGTCTAGTTGTGTCTGAGAGAGAGAAAGTAATTAGTGTGTATGATTGTCAACGTGTTTACATTTGGATCGTAAGTGCATGAAAGAGATTAATCGTGCCACAATGCATCAACTTACTGTTGGGTAATAAGTAAAGAATTCAAGAAAAGGAACGAGAGATTAAATAACTGTTCACAAGGAAGTCATTTAAACAAGCAATCAAAAGCACACAGAAGTTGAATGCGGCGCCAGTGTGTTTATAACAGGGCTGAGTTACTTTTACAGTGGTAAAAAATCGTAAAAAAGCAATTTTCACTATTTAGGTACGTATTTTACAGTAACTACAGTCCAGCTGGTAAGTCGGTACAAAGTAGACCCCGGTCTTCCCTCTCCTTTTCTCTATTGTCTCACCCAACACTGGCTCAAGTAAGACCTTTTTCTTTTTTTTTAATGTATTGCATTTGATTGTTTTCATGTTTTATCATTAAGTTTAAAGTGAAATAGCACTTTATTTTTTTCTATGTGAATTGGTACTGCTTTTATGTGCACATTGTTATAGTAAATATTTTACTCTCTTCTTCTCTCCTCAACAATGTCGTGACACATGATAACTTAAAATCATTCATTCTTTGATTTCTCAAAAATATAAACGCTACCCTCCCTCTGCAATGATGAAGTGATTTTAGTTTACAATCGTTTTAAGCTTCAAATTTTATTGTTGGAAAAGCTTTGTTTTTTTCTTTCATTTACTATTTTGTTAAATTAAATATTGTTCACTCTAACAATCTCACCTCAGCACGTTCAAACACTGGCTCCTATGGTTATCCACAAACTATAATACTATAAATGAAAAAACAAGTTAATAACACGTTTTTCCTTGTAGGAACAGACAGTAGGCTGTCCAAATAAATTAGTATAAAACCAAGATAAATCAGATCAGTTTCGAAGTATGAACTTTATTTTTTTGACAAACGATACAATTTCTCGGAAAATTTTTGTTTTGAAAAACGGATGGTTTGACCAGAAGACCAAGAAAAAAAGAACGTTCGACTAACGAGGTACCACTGTACTACATACTGAGAATGGTGTTCTAATTTCTAAGTGGAAGTGTACGTTGAAAAAATTTAAGAGATTTACTTGTAGATTTTTAGTTGGTTGTGGATTGGTGGTTTTATTTTGTACTTAAATGTCAGTAGTCTGAAGTTCATTCCTCCAGCTCGGCCAATGTGGAATTAGAGGAATTTTATTTCTGGAGATAGAAACCTTATTTCTCAATATAATGTGGTTTGCGAAGCATCCCAACAATAAACTGTAGGTCCTGTCACCTAGATGACCCAATTGGTTCCTAGCCACGTAAAAGTATCTAATCCCTTTGGGTCCCAGCCACCCTAAGAGAGCTATTCAATCACCCAGTCGGGTCCTGGTGAAAACCAAGAGAATACTCCAACTTTGTATATACTAAACAGATGAATAAAGAGTTGTGTCTATGTTTCAACGGGAACAACAATACATAATTGGAATGTGTAAAAATTGCTCATGATAGATATGGACAACATGGGAAAGTTCATTGTGGGAAATGGAAAGAATATGTACTCCCATATCTGAGTAAGACCTTATATTAGGTTTTTTGCTAAATGTGAGAGTTACCAAAAGGAAAGGACACCACAAGAATACATGAAAGTTCTTACACTATTCTGAAATTGGTAGGGACAAACTGTTTCACTGCTTTTGGCAAGATTAGTGAGTTCAGAACTTTTGTTTTTGTGGGGTTGGGGGTTTGCCCAATATGTATGGTGTAAGCCATGAAATGTGACGAGTGTCAACTAATCCCCTGAGTGTATGGAAGAACGAGTTTTCAGATTAATTGCTGGCAATGAGTGGAGAACTGAGTTTACGATATGTTATTTACGACTTCTCATTTGCAAACGGTTGGAATTGGGGTTTGGCTGAGAGTAAGAAACTAGTGCATTGGGTTGAAATATTACATATAATGACTGAAAGATAGAATTAACTGGGATTTGTATACTATTGGTAAAGCTTTGTGGGTTTATAATGTTTAACTATTAACAATTATTTTACTTTCATTAGCTAATAATCGTCCCTTAACGAAAGTCAATGCACCAATTGAGGAGTAGTGAAGTTACCAGTCAATACTGATATTACATACAGTCAAACCTTGGATTTCCATATGCCCTGGGTTTTTGTACAGTTTTTGGTTTTTTTCGTACACGCCCCGAGAAAACACCTCCGTTCCGGGGCCCACCTCGTGACTGCTAGGCCCTGTACTGAGCGGCCACCCAAACAAGCATTCCTTGTTTGTTCTCTCGGGAGCCAGTTCTGCTTTTGTGTTCTTATTTATTTTGTGCTTTTTTATTTGAAGGTGTCAACTGCTAAATCAAGCCACCATGCCAGTCAAAGAAAGTTTCCCAAGCAACCAGCCCTTCAGTAAAAAGGGCCGAGAAACACTAGAATTTTAAAGATAGCACCTCATAGGCAGAAGTGTTGGAGGATGTTTGCATGCCGATCCTCGGTTAAGAAAAAAATGCCTGCCAAGTGTTTGCTTGCCTGCTGTTAAGTGAATAAGGCCAAGGCCAGCAAGGCTGCTTTGAAAAATTCAGAAAGCAAACAGTCCATACATAACTTCAGTGATTGAGGGAGATGTCCTACGAAGCAGTGGAATGTTTAAAAATTTGTTTTGGGGAGGTCATCCCTACAAAAGATGTAATCTGTTTGCCATCCAATATGGTTTTTATGAAAACTGCCATGTTTTCAACTTCAGGGGCAAATTTTAAGACACCCAGATAAACAAATGTCTCTGGACAGTTTTTGTTGTGGGACAGGTTCCAGTGCCTCTCTGCCCAGTAAAAAAAACTAAGAGGGGTAAGTAAACTCTCCAGAAACATTGCCAGTACAAAAAACGAAGACGGTCCTTGATACCGGAAAGTCCTTCTTGGAAGGGTGGAATTCCCCTTCCGAACAATAATCTCTTACTTCCTACCCTCTCCCTCACCCCCTCCGCTCCATCTTCCCATGTACTAACATAAGAAGTCTTCCATAAAGGTAAAGTGATGCTACATTGTTTATTCATCTATTTCTTTAATTAGTCCATGTTTATATTTTCTGCATTGTTTTCTGTTATGGTACAAAACTAGTGTTTATTCTCTATAAAGTGTTTTTAAAAAATTTTTAAAAAATTTTTTATTTTTTTGGGTTTTTGGAATGCATTAATTGGATGTACATCTTATTCCTCATGGGAATTAATTGTTTTTGGATTTCATGGCATTTCGAATCTGTTTGGTGAGACATTCTGAAACAGATTACTTAAGAAAACTTGAGGTTCTGGAAGACTACTTGTTCAAGTTGTAAATGACTACTCATCCAGCATTTTTTTTTTAAATAGAACTTTTTGTTATTTTACTAGTTTTAACTAATAGTAAACTTTATAGTACCACGTTCATTCAGAGGTGGTTTGTATTGGCAAGGGATTAGGTTTAGACCTGAATGAGATACACCTGTAAATTTCTGCCTCCACCCATTATCCACATCCCACCTGCTAAATAAGCCACCATGCAGTCAAAGAAGTTCCAAGCACCAGCACCTTCAGTAAAAAGGGCGAGAACAAACCTAGAATTTAAGATAGCACTCATATACAAAGTGTTTGGAGGATGTTGCATGCCGATCTCGGTAAGAAGAAATGCCTGCAAGTGCTTGCTGTTAGTGACTAATAAGTAAGGCCGGAGCCAGAGGCTGCGTTTGGAAAAATTCCAGAAAGCAACAGTCATACATACCGTCATGATTGAGGAGGGATATTCTAACGAAGTAACATGAATGATTTTTAAAAATTTTGTGGGGTCATCCCTACAAAGATGTTTAATCTGTTTGTCCTCCAATATGTGTGTTTTATGAAATGCCATGTTTCACTTCAGGGCAAATTTTCAGAGGACACCAGAACCAAATGTCCCTCTTGGAACAGTTTTGTTGTGGGACAGGTCCCAGTGACCTCTCGCCAGTAAAAAAACTACGAGGGGAAGTAACTCCAGACATTGCCAGTAAAAAACGAAGAGGGTCCCTTGATACCAGGAAGTCCTTCTGGAGGTGGATTCCCCTTTCCGAACAATTAATCTCCTACTCCTCCCTCTCCCCCTCCCTCGGCCAGCTTCCATGTACCTCAACAAGAGATCCTTCCATAAAGGGTAAAAGTGGGATGCTACATGTTTTATTCATCTATGTTTAATTAGTGCCATTTATATTTCGCATTGTTTTCTTTTGTATGTAAAACTGTGTTATTCTCTATAAAATGTATTTTTAAAAAATTTTTATTTTTGGGTTTGTTTGGAATGCATTTAAATTGGATGTACATTATTCCTCATTGGGAATTATTGGTTTTCGGATTTCATGCATTTCGAACTTTGTGAGACATTCTTGAAACGAATTTCTTAAGAAAAAACTGAGGTTTTCTATCCTTGTTCATAGTTGTAAATGAACTACTCATCCAGCATTTTTTTTTAATTTTTTTTAAAGACCTTTTTGTTTTTGATTTTTAACTATTTTAACTAATAGTTGAACTTTATAGTACAACTTCATTCAGAGGTTGTTAAAGGCAGGGATTAGGTTAGACCTGATAGAATACACTGTAAATTTCTGCCCTCCCATTATCACATCCACTAATTCTGTTCTTTTCCTTTTAAGTTTGCATGTGATTGCTGTACCCATCTGTAGCAATGAAGGTAAAATCTTGTAATAATGGATTTGTTATGATAGCAATCAATAAAGTTTGTTCCATACTTACCTGGCCAGATATATATATAATAAGCTGTATTCTCCGAAGTTCCGACAGAATTTTCAAAACCCCACCCGGCACAACCGGCAAGACCTGGTCCGGCCAGGTGGTTAGTACCCATTTCCCGCTGACTGGGGATAGGCGGGTGGTCAGGAACCCATTCCCATTTTCTATTCAGATGTTTTTTAATGCCACTAGTCCCCGATGGGGAGGTTGGTTTTGGGCGGGGTAATTGAATTATCTTGATTATCTGGCCAGGTAAGTATGAAACAAACTGTTTATTGTATCATAACAATATCATTTTTGTTTCATGACACTTACCTGTCAGAATATATATATAGCTGATTCCCACCATTGGAGGTGGGGGGGAGTGCAAGAATAAAAAGGATTTTGGGAAACATTTCACATGCAGATGATAAGACACCATTGGGTTTGCCTTACCTGTTAGCATAGCTGGACTTCGTGATTACTTGTCACACCCAAGTCTGCTTTTGCCTTTAACTAGTTGTCTTCCAGCAAGGAACGTGAACCTGCGATAGCTGGTGAGATCTTAGATGATCTGAGCAAAACGGGGGGGGGAGCTTGACCACATGTGTCTAGACCATATTGACCCCAGACTTTTAAGTGGGCCAAGCGGGGGGGAAGCCAAAGAAAAAAAAACCACCACCTGACCTAGCCTAGCAAAGTTAGTCACCCGAAACTTCAAGCTAAAATAAAGCGGGTAAAGTCCGCCTCTAGCGGTCGATCCCTGACAACCAAAAAAGCAACTCACCATATACAAAAGCAAAAGCCCACCTATCCATTTTCTAAAGATTAGGATTCGTGCTGCTTCCCGTACCCAAAACTGAATCTGCTATGTATGGTCCAAGCGAAAAGCAGTTCTCATATTGTCACTTTCACAAATCCCTGAGGGTATTGGTGAAGCGAACACAGAGTTGCTTCGCCAAAATGTGGGTGCTCACCCAATGGTTCGCTGAGTGCCATAATTCTTCTTTGAAATGCCTATCGAAGTTGCGACAGCTCTAACTTCATGAGGCATTTGACTTTCAGAATTTTCAGATCCTACTCCTGGACAGGACGAAATGGGCCTTCCGAATGGTGCTTGCTACCAAGAAAGAATGCTAAGCAAGGCCGTTTCATTAGACAATTGGTAAATCAGGTCTTTTCACAAGAACACCAAAGATTGTCCCGATTGACCTCTACTTTTGTTTTTTGTTCTATCCAGATAGAATTTTAGGAGGGCTCTGGACATGGGCACAAACAGGAATCTTTCCTGGCTTCCTGGACCAACGAATCCCTGCTAATCCCTTGATATCAAAGCTTCTTGGGCCAGGGATTTGAAGGATTTTCGTTTTTAGCTAAAAAGGAAGGACTCAAGAACAGAAACTGCATTGTGTTTCCCCTAAATCCAACATTTTTGCTAATTGGCTTGTATCTCACTCACCCTATTTCGCAGTGGCTAGGGTGGGTTACAAAGAAGGGGGCTTCTTTCTCTTCTTCGTTAAGGTCTTTCAGCGAAGCCTCATTGCAAAAACGGTTTACAAAGGGACTTGCCAATTAAAAATTTTTTAGAAACTATGTCTAAATTCCACGAAGGTGTCCTTAACCTGGTGGAACCTTTGATTGTTTCGAATGGATCATCAGAAGATCGTGAAGATTCCCTATCATTTCGTCAAATCTATGCCCTCGTATGACGTTGAGAACTGTTTGACAGCATACTCTTGTATTCCTCTAATTGTTGATACTGCAAGCTTGTCTAACTTTCCTTAGATGGAACCAGGAAATCGGCGATTTGCCTCACAGAAGGGTCTTAGGAGGTAGGAAATGCCCTCTTTCCCTACACCGATCTTCTAAAAACAGCCCACCTTAGACTGGTTAGAAACAGATTGAGAGGAAGCTCTTCTCTGCGGTGGCATTAGCCTTTTGCCACCAGCCTCGCCCCCCCTGAAAACCCTCTCCGCTCTTGCCAGTTTCTTGATAGTCTGATGTGCAGTCAGACGCCAGGGACGAACGGGTTTTGGTGATATACTCTCGAAGTGGGGGCTGTTTTGTAGAAGATCCGGCTCTTTACTGGTTAGGATTCTTTGGAAAAGTTCCACTAGCAGGGACATGAACCTCTGTGAACCAATCACCTTGCTGGCCAGAATGGGTGCGACCAGTGGTCATCCTTGTTCCCGGTCCGACGCTCTGCTAACTTCCCTTGTCACGGTTCTCCCAGAAGTTTGAACCGGGGGAAAGGCGTATACATCCATATCCGTCCAGTCCCCAAAGGCATTGCGTCTACCGCTACTAACTTGCTTCCGGGTCGATGATCGGTAGAACAGTAAAGGGGCAGTCTCTTCTTCGTTTTCGAAGTCGGGCGAAGTAGGTCCACTAATGGTTTTCCCCATCCCCAAGTTTTTCCATAACTGTTGGCAGACCTCTATGTGCAGATTCCATTCTGTTGAAATCAAATTGATTGCGACGGTCTTAAAATGTCCTGCTCTGACGTTTTTGGACATCCTGCAAACAAACTCTTGTCAGGAGAGTTAATGTTTCCTCTCTTCTGACCATCAACAGGATTTAGCTCTCGCTATCCCTTGTTAGAGAACGAACGAGTGTGTTCCCCCCTGTTTTTCTTTGATATAAAAGAAGGGCCGTAGGTGCTGTCCTTGCGTTTGATCTGAAACCAAACTCGGCCCTAGTGGGAAAACCCTCGTTCCGTTTTTGAAAGGCTAAGAAGTGCTTAGCGAATTGCCTACACAACTCCTTGAGGTTTGATGTGGCCAAGGCTTCTGTTCCTTTCGCCAAAAAAAAAAGAGGCCTGACACTTCCTCCTTTCCCTAGAGGTTTGCTCCCCAGCCTGTCATTAGACGCGTCCTGTTAAATAAGCACTAGGTCCGGGGCTCTTGAGACAGTAGGGAACACTCCGTTTTGACAATCTTGGTGGATCAGACGCCACCACTCTAGGTGTTTCTTGACCAACGGGGAGATTCTCAAATTCTCTTATAGGTTTTGGTTTTGTTTTTCTTGGCCAATTTTTCCTGCTAGGAAAAACTGTAGGGGCCTGAGATGTAGCCATCCCTAGAAGAAACAGAAACTTCTCCAGCAAAGAAATTGGTCCCCAAGCAACTCATCCATTCCTTTTGCCGAGCATGTTTCCTTCTCCAAAGAAGGCTGACACTTTTTCTAAGCCTTTTCTGCTGTGACGTTCTAGCGATGGAAAAGCCCGAAAAGCCACTGAATCCAATCTGAATCCCCAGATCCACACGGATGGACTGGGTGTTGGGGTCAGATGGGACTTTTTTCATAATTGATCAGGAGGCCTAGAAAGATTTTGCACCAATCAGTAAAAAAATGTAGTCTGAAGGTCCTCCAGACACCTTGCTCTCGATGACGACCGTGATTGAGCCAGATCGTCCGAGGTAAAGGGAGACTCTTATTCCAACTTCGAGAGGTGAAGTCCACATTTGTACTCTTCCGCATGAGAAAAGTGAAAATCATCGGGAGCTGTTGCTCCGTCCGAAGCATAGAAGCTCTGAACTGGTAAGAACCTGTCCATCTTAAATGAACCTGGAGAAACTTTCCTGGACTGGGATGGATGGGGACAATAGGTAAGTAAGCGTCTTGGAGCATCCCATGACACCATCCAATCCCTGGTCTCAAGCCCTCCCAGGACCGTACTGCGATGTTTCCATTTTGAAAGCTTTCTTCTTCACAAAAAAGGTTCAAAAAGGACTAACTGCTGACATCTAGGAACAGGCCTCCATCACCCCCAGACTGCTTCGGAACGCCAGGAATAACCTGTTTGTAGAAGCCTGGGAAGCCTGTCAAGAGCACTAGCGTTTTCTAATGGCTCTTTTCTCGATCATCTGATCCTAGAATAAATCGAGTAGACAAACTGTTGCTTCTGGGGCTGATAAAGATGGTGACCAGGGTCTATAGGCCTTCATGCTCAACGGAGGCATGGAGAGAAAGGGAATTTTTGTATCCCTTCTCGTAGAATCTTGAGGGGACCAGGCGTCCGTCCCCCTTGCTGCTCCAAGCCTCTGCGAAGAAGGAGAAAGTCTCCCTCCCACTGGTGCCTGAAGGGCACGGTTTGTCACTTTCTTTTCCCCTCTGCTTTTTCCGGAGGGTTCTGCCTCTAGCAAAGCCTCCCCTTCCTCGTGTAGAAGCTCATTATGGTGCTCTGCCTACGAAAGGGCTTGAAATTCTTCTTTGGGTACTTGAGCTACATTGAGAAGAGGATTGCGCTGCAGGAAGTCTAGATTGATTGAGACAGCAAATCCTGTGTCGCTTTCTCTTTCAGTTTTCACAGATAAATCCTTTACCATATTTTCAGGTAAAAAGATGGGAAGAAAAGGGGGCAAATAATTAACTCTGGGCTTTCCTGCGTAGAGGAAAACTGAGTTTAGCAGTAAAACTGCAGAAAAAGCGCCCGTTTTCCTTTAATATTCCCATAGTAAAAGTTGGGCATCTAACTCATCTGAGGCCATCCCTTACTGCTTTTATCCATACATGAAACGGACGCTCGATAATTCTTCTAGTGACACCTGATTCTGGGCCGCTATTAGCTTTTGCAGACCTAAAGCCTCCTAAGCACCAGTCTGAGGAACGTTTACAAATACCTTCCAATGGTCCTGTACGGTTCCGTTTTAGATGGTGATATATTCTTCAGGCATAGTCCATGAAAACCTTAGCCGAGGGACAGGTAGATCTGCCCTCGGTGCCTCGACCAGGTTTGAGAAAGTTCACCCTTGCGGCAGAACGAAGGAAGTCCTCAACCCTGTTTCTTCTTTCCGGTCACTCATAACCATATAACCGGCTTCTCCCGTTTAAGCTTAGCTGGAGGCAAGCGCAAAGACGTCCTTTTCCTTTCGTTCTTCCTTGATTCCATCCAAATCATTCATTCTCTTGAACGCTCTTTTGTTTTAGTAAAAGCGAAGAAGCCTCCTAACAAAACCCGGAGCTTTTTCTTGTCTTGGATGAGGAATAGTTTGCGAAGGCGGTGAGAGAAGGAACTGGCCGGCTTGGAATTTGTTTTCCGAAAAACAATTCCTTCAGTAAGCGCGTTAACGTGCGATAATAAAAAAAATTCCGAAAAAAATAAAATATTAATAAAGAGATAAAAAAAAATATAAAAACTAAAATAATAAAAAATAAAAAAAATATTCTCGTAAGATGCTTCTTGAAGGCCTCTTCTCGCTGAAGGATGTGGTAATCGTTAGAAGACTCTCCTTGATCTTGATGGGGCCGAAGTTTTGACTTTAGCTAAAAAGAAGACGCGTTATCCTTTGAGGCCTCTGTTCGTAACGGGGCAGCTCCTATCCGCTGAAGGAATAGACGAGACAATGCGCGAATGTTCCGCTGTTGTCCTTGAAAACTTAAGACTCTCTTGTAAAGCCTTGCTTTTCGAAAGCCATCAGAGGCAAAGTTCTTCAAAAGCCTCTTTGCGGGATTCCTGTCGAGTCCTCTCAGTTGAGTACGTTTATCTTTCTGAACGGAAGAGAAGTCTGATCTAAGTTGAGAATCCCGATTAGCCGGTCGTCTATCGTCATCGCGAGCGCCCTTGCTAAGGGAGCGAGACTTAGGACTCGCAGGAAGTCGCACGTCTTTCAATGAAAACTTTCGATCCTGCTGGACTCTATTGTCTATAAGACGTTTATCCATCAAAGAAGCGTCCTCAAAAGCGTCCTGAAGCAGGACATGCTCTAATGGACGTCGAGCGTCTTTAAAACTTCGCTTAGAACGCTTAACTTGCATCGGGGCGTCCTCTCGAGCGTCCTGGTGAGTCTTACGATCTCTTTTCAAGCGTTGCGAGTTCTCATATTCTAAAGCACAAGCCTCCCGTCGATATTTATACAGTACTTCTCTTTCTTGAGGGGTAAGATCAGAAACATAATCTAAACGTTGCTCTCTTTGACTTCTAGAGCCTTCTTGAACGTCCTGATACTTCTGGCGTTGGTAGGCTCTCTCATGATAGAAGCGTCGAGTTGATGCAGAAGTCCGGCAAACGTCGACACGAGGCTTCTCTTGATCGTTCTCAACCTCCTGACAAAAGCGAGGGCCGCCTGTGCGACATCTAACGCTTCTGTCCCCATCCCCACTTCAGAGGACAAAAAGCACTCCTTCAATATCCGAGCTCATTCACACGCTTCGGCAGCCTGGGAAGCGTCCACAGGATCTGCTGAAGGGACGCCAGACCAGTGGGAATTTCCCGTAGCCCTCCTTCGGTTTTCGACATGTCCATTCCCTGAGTCCTGGGAGTCCGACAGAGGTCTATTCCTAGAGGCACTATGGGACCGATCTGACGCCCCCTCCACTACACTAGGGGCACTAATGTTTTCACTACACTTCACGGTGGTCTTCAATGCACTCACTTTCGATTCTAGTGCACGAATCGACTCCATGATGGAAGAAAGGGCAATACCTTCTGAAGCAATAACTTCATTGCCCGAAGGCAAATACACAGGGTTAGATGTAACAACCTCTACAGGAAGGTTAGAATGCGAATCACTACCCTTACTTTTCACAGAAGCACTTCTGGAGGAAGATCTGATTCTATCCCTTTCAAGCTTACGAACATACGAATCATAAGTCTTCCATTCATTTTCAGTCAACCTTTCACACTCTTTACACCTATCATTCATCAAACAAATATGATCTCTACATTTCGTGCATACTGTATGAGGATCCACCGAAGCCTTCGGTAGCCTAACCTTACACTCTAGCACGGTACACACTCTAAAACTAGTTGAAGTAGATCCAGACATATTAGAGAAATCCAAAACCAAATCCAATGAAAAACCACAATCGCGTATGCCAATCCACCGAGCAAGTTTCAAATACCAAGAGACAATCAAATACTCAAGTGAACAAAGAGTTTATCCAAAATCCTAGGCGGAGGTCTGTAAACAGTTGTCTACCGACCGGCGACAGAGAAAAATCTGAATAGAAAAAGGGAATGGTTCCTGACACCCGCCTCCCAGCGGCGGGAATGGGTACTAACCACCTGGCCGACCACTGCGTGTGCTGGGAGTTTTGAAATTCTGTCGGACTTCGGAGAATACAGCTATATATATACCTGATAGGGTAAGTGTCATGAACAAATTTTTTTTTAATATAGTAAGCCATTCAGAGTTAGCAACAGCCTATTTATGAGTGAAGTCTAAATGAAACTGGAAACATGTTATTGTTAGTATACAATAAGGTTTTGTACATACTTACCTGGCAGATATATACTTAGCTTTACGTCTCTGACGTCACGACAGAATTCAAAACTCGCGGCACACGCGACAGGTAGGTCAGGTGATCTACCTTACCCGCCGCTGGGTGGCGGCTGTAAGAACCAATCTCCCTTTCCAGCCAGAATTTTTCCTTCCACCTGTCTCCTGAGGGGAGGCTGGGCGGGCCATCAATCGTATATATCTGCCAGGTAAGTATGTACAAAACCTTATTGTATACTAACAATAACATTTTTGTACATGAACTTTCCTGTCAGATATATACTTAGCTGATTGACACCCTTGGTGAGGGAAAGAGACAGCAATTATAAATATTGGAAAAAAGGGGAAAAACAACACTAGTTGTAGGATGTAAATACAACCTTGGTTCTTACCTGTTTAGGCAGAAGACTTCGTAGTTACTGTCTATGAGTCTGCGTTGCCTTAAGAGCTTCAGCGAGGGCGTGACCTACAGCTGACAGACTCTTTGGGTCATCAAAGGGATTTGGTTATCCGCTTACTTGATAGAATCCGAGCAGGATCTGTCAACGGGGATTCGCCCACTTATATGACAGAACCTAACCTACTATCATTGCAAGGAGCTCAAACATAACCGATACACTAACCATCTAATCATTATTATTAGAACTACGAAATGAAAAACATGCCTACCCGCATGTTCCAACAAAACAACCAAAAACTTACAACCTAACAAGGGGAAAAGGATATACTACAAAGGATATGTTCTCAGCTCCCTGCCCCAGCACCGAATCCGCCGATACGTACGGGCCTAACCCGAAGCACTTTTCATACGTAATTTTGACGTCTCTCAGATAGTGGTTTGCAAAGACTGAGTTGCAATGCCAGAATGTTGCCTTCATAATATTACTCAGGGATATGTTTTTTTTGTTGAAAGTCAATGACGTGGCAATAGCTCTTACCTCATGAGCTTTGACCTTAAGAACTTTGAATTGACTTTCATCACATATCGCATGCGCTTCTTTCACCAGGCTTCTGATAAAAAAGAAAGAAAGCGCATTCTTCGAAAGAGTCCTCCTTGGATCTCTTACAGAGCACCAAAGGTTGACATCATTGCCCTTAAGTTTTTTTCTTTCTCTGTAGATAAAACTTTAAACTTCGTACTGGGCAAAGCGACCTCTCTGCTTCCTCGCCTACTAATGCAGACAAGCCTTGGACTGCAAAGCTCCTAGGCCAAGGATTTGAGGGGTTCTCGTTCTTAGCCAAGAACAAAGGTAGGAATGAACGATAGCTGCATCTCCTCTGATCCCCACATTTCCTTCTAGTGCATGGAGTTCACTAACCCTCTTTGCGGAAGCCATGCCATGAGAAAAATTGTCGTTCCTCGTGAGGTCTCTAAACGAGGCAGACTGAGGCAGGTTCGAACTTAGTGGACCTCAGGAAAACGTGTAGCAACTACATCCATTGATTCCAACTCGGAATCCCTGGCGAAACCTTCTTGGATGTTTCAAACGATCTTATTAGATCATGAAGGTCCTTGTCTTCTGAAAAATGTTTAAGTTTCTGTGCCTAAACACTGCAGACAGCATGCTACGATAGCCTTTAATGGTTGATACCGCCAATCCACTTTCTTCCCTAAGGAAAAGTAAGAAGTCTGCTATTTTGGTTACAGAGGTACTGGAAGAGGAAAAGTGATGGTTCCTACACCATCGCCGAAAGACGTCCCACTTCGATTGGTAGACTCTAAGGTAGAAGGCCTTCTTGCTGCTGCGATAGCCGTTGCAACTCTTGCAGAAAAGCCTCTCGTTCTGACCAAACTTTTGACAGTCTGAAGCCAGTCAGATCTAGAGCGGGGAGGTTTTTGTGATACCTCTCCAAGTGGGGTTTGTCTGAGCAGATCGATCCTCTGTGGTAATGTTCTCGGAGATCTACTAACCATTCCCAGTACCTCTGTGAACCATACTTGTGCGGCCAGAACGGGGCTACCAGCGTCATCCTTGCTGCCTCCGATTCTGCAAATTTCTTTAGAGTCTCTCCAGTATCTTGAATGGAGGAAAAGCATACATGTCTAGACCCTTCCAATCTAGTAGAAAAGCATCTATCGACACTGACCCTCGGGTCCGATATCGGAGAGCAGTAGTTGGCTATCCTCGCATTCTTGGCTGTGGCGAAGAGGTCTATGTGAGCTTGCCCCAAAGCTTCCACAGGGTTCCTGGCAAACATCCTCGTGAAGAGTCCACTCTGCAGGCAGGACTTGATCTTTCCTGCTTAGGAGGTCTGCTCTGACGTTCTTTTTCTCCCTGTACGAACCTGGTAAGGAGACAAATCTTCCTTTGCCTCTGCCCACAGCAGAAGTTCTTTTGCTGTCTCGTACAGGGAGAAAGAGTGAGCCCCCCCTGCTTCCTGATGTAAGCCAGGGCCGTGGTGTTGTCCGAGTTGATCTGTACTGCTGAAGCTAGGACGTGGGGCTCGAAAGCTTTCAAAGCTAGCCAAACAGCCATCAGCTCCTTCTTGTTGATGTGCCAGGTCACCTGTTCCTTCTTCCAGGTGCTGACACTTCTCTTGAGCCGAGCGTTGCTCCCCAACCTGTTTCCGAGGCGTCGGAATACAACCACTTGGTTGGGGTTCGGAATGTGAAGGGACATCCCTCTTCTGCAAACCTGAGAGGGTTGGCCCACCAAGAGAGGTCCTTCTTGATTTCTCTTGAGATCTCGAAGGAGAACTCTAGGTTTTGCGAACGACACCTCCAGTTTCGATGTAGAAAGAACTGGAGAGGTCTGAGGTGCAACCTTCCTAGAGAAAGGAATTGCTCCTACGAGGAGAGTGTCCCCAACAAACTCTCCACTCCCTCGCTGTGCATACGTCTTTCTCTAGGAAGGCTTTGACTTTCTCTTTCTCTGACCCTCGGGCTATCCTTTCTGGAGACGGAAAAGCCCGAAAATCCAGAGAAGCCATCCGAATACCCCAGATAGATACGATCTTGACTGGGGATCAACTGAGACTTTTGAAAGTTCACCAAAAGTCCCAGAGAACTTGCCATGAAAAGGGGTCTTTTGTAGGTCCTCCAAACATCTTTTCTGCGACCTGGCTCTGATTAGCCAGTCGTCCAAGTAAAGGGACACTCTGACTCCCTCCAAGTGTAGCCATCTTGCTACATTTTTCATTAGGCCTGTGAAGACCTGAGGGGCTGTTGAAAGGCCGAAACACGAGGCCCTGAAACTGGAATATCCTTCCTCCCATCATGAACCTGAGGTATTTCCTTGAAGAAGGATGGATAGGCACATGGAAGTAAAGCGTCCTGAAGATCTAGGGACACCATCCAATCCCCTGGACGAAGGGCCGACCAACACTGAGGATGTCGTCTCCATGGCGAACTTCCTCTTTTCTACAAAGAAATTCAGGGCGCTTACATCCAGAACCGGTCTCCATCCTCCTGAGGCTTTTGGAACTAGAAAAAGGCGGTTGTAAAAGCCCGCTGAGCAAGGGTCGCTCACTAGCTCTTTCTCGAACATTTGTTCCACTGCTTGTGTTAAAGCAAGGCTCATGATGGGATCCCTGTACCTGGCCACCAACTCCCTCGGAGTCGTCGTCAACGGTGGTCTTTCCGTAAAGGGAATCAGGTATCCTTTCCGGATAATCGAGAGGGACCAGTTGTCCGCTCCTCTCTTTGCCCAGGCTTCCGAGAATCTTAGAAGCCTGGCACCTACTGATGTTTGGAGGACTACTTCCCTACTTCTTAGCTCTGGAAGAGCGTGAGAAGGATCTACCTCTCTTGAAAGGTCTATTACCTCTCGAGGTAGAGGCTCTAGAAGGAGGGCCCCCTCGAAAGGGCTCCTGTCTAGCTGGAGTCTCCTTCTTCGTCTTCGTCTGGAAGGAGGTCCTAGGCTTCCGTGCCGACTGCGTGAGCATGTCCTGAGTCCACCTTCACAGAGATAGATCCTGAGATGTCCTGGATTATCTTCTTCAGGAATAGCAGAGGCGAGAGCTGCGAATACAGAAGCGAGGCTCTTTGGGCATGCGATACGGACTTTGTCAGAAAAGAGCAGAAGACTGATCTCTCTTAAGGATCCCTGCTCCAAACAGGGAGGACTATTTCGCTCGATCCATCTCTAACTGCTTTATCAATGCACGTTAGAACACTGTTGAGATCTTCTGGCGAAATAGCATCCGGGTTCTGAGTCTTCTTAGCCAAGACCCCCAAAGACCAGTCAAGGAAGTTGAAGACTTCCAAGACTCTGAACATTCCCTTCAACAGGTGGTCAAGCTCGTTCATAGCCCAGGTAGTCTTAGCAGACAAAAGAGCCGAGCGTCGTGCTGCATCCACCAGTGAAGAGAAGTCCGCATCCGCCGATGAAGGAAGACCCAGGCCTAGGGGTTCTCCAGACTCGTACCAAAACCCTAGTCTGCCCGTAAGCTTGGAAGGAGGGAAAGAAAACAAAACACAGTCTTCCTTTTCTCCTCCTTAGAAAGCAGCCAATCACCAAAACCTCTCAAAGCCTTCTTTCATTGAGATGGTTGGCTTCATCCTCACACAAGAGGAAACTTTCGTCTTCTTCGAAGACGAGAATAAAGAGAGACGAGACGGAGGAGCGACGGGAGTAAGGGAGTCTCCAAACTCTTGAAGAAGGAGATCTGTAAGGATCTTATAGGACGAAACTGAAGAGTCCTTCACTAAATCCTCTTCTGAAGGTTCAACTTCATCCACTGAAGAACCCTCCGCTTCTTTACGAGGGCAGTTAGACTTCTCTAAAGAAGTGCGTCTGTCTAGTGAGTGTCTAGTAGCAGTCTGGCGCCTATCAGGGGAAGCCAAAGCTTCTGGAGAGCTCCTCTCGAATGAGTCCTTCCTACTCTGATGAGTGCGTACTCTTTGATCCTTAAGACTACTCCTAGAATCCCGGGCTTCCAAAGGGGAGCGCCTGCTAGGAGAGGAGAGCCTACTATGTTCAAGGCGCTTAACAGGATCCATGCGCCTGTCCAAAGGAGAGCGGCTGCCAGGCGAGCTGCGCCTACCATGAAGGCGAACGCCTACTAGGCTCTTGGCGCCTACTTACAGTAGAGCGAAGCCCTGGGAGAAGGTCGCCTACTAGGTGACCGGCGTCTACCATGCTCCACAAACTTCGATCTAGACTTGTGTGTCTCTTCAAAAGGTAGTCCAGAAGAGACATATCTTTCAGGCTCTACACGCCTGTCCTCGAACAGAGCGGCTAATAGGAGAGCCGCGCCTATCAGGAGAAAAGCGCCTATCTTCCGCACCGCGCTTGGGAGCGGGAGAGCTTCTACTTGGGGAGTAGCGCCTACTAGGCTCAAGGCGCCTAACAAAAGGCGAGATCCTGTCTCTTGACGAATCCATTAAAGAGGAGGCTCTCTTATCCGGAGATTGAAGGATCTTCGGAAAGGAGCGAGAAGACGAGGCTGTACGCCTGTCTTTAGACGAGCGCCTACTAGGCGCTAGATCCCTTTCTACTGGAGAAATGTAGTCACCAACGGAGAAAGCTTCTTGGGCGATTGACGCCTGGAAGACGACAAGCGTCTGCCGAGGAAGAGCGCCTCCTTCCATCCGCTGATACAGGAGAGAGAGCCGACTCTGACTGAGAAGGTAACACAGGCGAAGGAATCCTAGACTTCTTGACAGGGAGAGAGACGTCTTTCCGACGCGTTCCTCCTGCCAAGGAGCCCGCCAGAGCCGAAATCTGCGCTTGCAGCCCAGCAAGAATCCGAGCTGGAGATCTTGCAAAATCCTCCGCCGGAGAAGAGGCTCGAAGCCTACTATGAGGCGAGAACTCCTGCTCCCTCCTGGGTTTCTTGATCTCTACTTCTGGCTTCTTCTGGAAAAACTTCCGGGCTGGAAGGAAAGGCGCCAGGAGCCTTCCAGGCTCTCTTCAGCGGTCGCGAAGAATCCGAGGCGCTCCATCCTCTTCTAGGCGAAGGTGAGGAAGAAGAAGAGAAAGCATTGGCGCAATACCTCCTTCTTCGCGCGAACAAGGGCAGCCTGGGTACGAACATCAGGATCTACCGAGGGGACGCCTGATCAGGTGGAGTTCTCCCTAACCTTCCTGTCGGCTGTTGACTTTCCTCCTCCACTGGGACTGGGAGTCTGGAAGAGGTCTAGGCCTGGAAGCATTAAGGAGCCGATCAGACGCACCCTCCACTGCACTGGGGTCACTGCACAATTCACCTTCACTACTCTTACCTTGCAACGAACGAATCTTCTTTTCCATGCTAAGGATCGTGGCTCTCATGGTTGCCACTTCCGTAGTCGTATCCTTAGGTTCGATGCAGGGCGCAGGAGCTGAAACTGGAGAAGGTTCTAATGCTACAACAGGATTTTCTTCTACCTCGCTAATACGAGACTTACTAGAACTTCTAGACGAAGCCTTTCTCACCCTGTCTTTCTCTAACTTCCTCAAGTAGGAAGAAAGAGCCTTCCATTCACCCTCATCCAACTTCTCACACTCATTACACGGGTTAACAAAAGAACATTCTTTCCCTCTACATTTAAAGCAAACTGTGTGAGGATCTACCGTAGCTTTCGGTAGTCTCACCTTGCATTCATCCATAGAGCACACCCTAAACATAGAAGATTTCTTAACCTCTAAATCAGACATCTTGAAATCAAAGAAAAATCCAAATCAATATCCAAAAACAATCCACAAATGCGTATGCCAAGCCAACAAGATCAGGTACTTCACCGAAAGTCTAGTCCAAATAAATCCACGGCAACGAGAATCGAATAAAGCTGTCAGGAGGTAACAACCACAGGTGTAGTCGTCACCGGGGACAGAAAAATATTCTGGCTGGAAAGGGAGATTGGTTCTTACAGCCGACCACCCAGCGGCGGGTAAGGTAGATCACACCTGACCATACCTGTCGCGTGTGCGCGAGTTTTGAATTCTGTCGTGACGTCAGAGACGTAAAGCTAAGTATATATCTGACAGGAAAGTTCATGTACAAAATTAAATTTTTCAAGGTATCATAGTTGAATACAACAGCATTTGCAATATTACTGCCTGACTTAAGTTGAAAGGATATTGGTTAATTTTTGTATGACAATAATAAGTTCAT
>NC_061100.1:7736754-7813253 GCF_015104395.2 Macrobrachium nipponense
GCCATTGCCATAAGTATTCTGCAGCACGACAGAGACATGGGTTAGTGGGCAGGGATATAGTAGAACTGCTTGGTCCGGATGTAGCTGTTATAGAATTGTTGGATTCCTTAGAGACATTAATCTTTTTAATGAAATTTAATTATTGACCGCCCGGTACGTTGCAAAGTGTAGTGTATACACTAAAGTTGTTTATATAAGCATACTTTATATGAATATGAGTATGTGTATGGTACATGCATATATAAGTTTTTACTCTTGTTTGCATTCACGAAATGCGAAGTTATAATTTTATGACGGATATCCTTTTTTATCATAATTTTAAAATCGCCTGTATTTATTTAGTTTATAAAATCATCAACATAAATATTCATGTCAAACCAGTTTCATTATAGCGCTGAATAATCCCTATGGATTCCAGTGCTTGGCTTCAAGCCTAAATTTCATATTCCATTCCATTCCATTCCTTGCCAAGGATGGGGGGCTTAGGGTTCAGCAGCTGGGCCCTGATGCCTGTGGGAACTACTTTCTCGCTGGGCCTTGGTGCCCAGCTGTGATCCAACTAAATAAGTCAGCCCTTTTCCTTTTACTAAAACTTTTCTTCTTCTGTGCTTCCTCCCTCTATAAGGCACGGTTTTATGTTGATGACTTGGGATTGGTTTTGGACATGATTTGGACTTGTTCATTGGATTTGATGGAGGGTGAGGACGGTTTGGCATGCCACCTCACCCGTAGAACTCGAGTACCGTAACGTGGTCGAGCGAGGGGAAAGTTTAGATGTCAAACCCGCTCTTAGTGCTGGGTCTGATCTCGACGGACATCATGACGCCTTAAGCACTGAGGTGGGGTGTATATCTGGGTGTTACCCCTAGGGCAGCCCTGTATGGGATAACACTGTCCTCTAAATGTGGCTCCATGGTGGGTGGGGGACTACGTCTTATGGACACACTAAAAACCTTCTGTTGACGACTTGGGCAAGGATAAGGACAAGGAAAATTTTGGTAATTCTTCCATTGTGACTTTGGAGCCTTTTTCTAATGAGCTCCTTGTTACAAACATTTTGTATGTAAAACCAGTCCCTTTAGACTAGAATTAGAAACCTTATTCAATGAATTTTGTAAATTTGGGAACGTAAAAGAATTACGGAATAGACTTGGAAAAAATTACTGTTCTTTTGAATTTTGATATTTTTCAACAATGAATCGGAAGCTCACAGAGCCTACAGAGAGTTTAGGTCAGACTCTATGAGTGTTGGACTTGTAGAGGCAGAAGAGGTCCCTAGTATCTTGAGATATATAGACCACCAAATGAAACAAAAGATTCGAATAAAATAAGTAAAACCCCCAGATCACCAGACCAGCTAAGTTGTTGATTATTTCAACACTGGTGAGAGAGGCAACCTCTTCAAGGTGAAAAGGTTGGTAAGCCAGAAGATCGGCAATGTTGGGAGCCCAGAAGTAACTCGCTTTGGGCGTAAGATTTTTTAGTTCATGCCAAGACCAATGTTCAATCAGTAATGCTCCTAAATTTAAAGCTTGATCCCGAAGGTATGATAGAAGAGGTAAAACCTCACTATAATTTTAGTTACGCAAAGGGTGTCATCTTCAATGAAGATTTACATGAAATGGACGAAGAGGAAATTTTGGAGATGTGTCCAGACGTGGTTTGGAAGGTTTTCAAGGTGCCCCGCTCGTCTATGATTATTTTAACATTTGTAAGTCCTTTTTTGCCATCTGAAATTGTTCTTGACAATGAAATTATGAAAGTTCGTCCATATAGACCGAGAGTGCTCCAGTGCTTTAAATGTTTTGGCTTTGGACACTCCTCAAATGTTTGCACCAGAAATAAACTTGTGAATCGTGTGGCAAGCCTGAGCACGAGGAATGTTTCTGAACCGGTAATTTGTGTGAACTGTAAGGGTGAACATCGAGCCCGAGATAAGAAATGCAGTGAATTTAAAAAAGAACAGGAGGCATTACTTAAATCTATTGCTGAACACATCAGTGTGGGACAGGCTAAGAAGCTATTGGGAAGAAAACAAACTTATTCAGATGCCTTGAAGGCACAACAGCCGGATATTGCTACTTCTGGTGCCCCTTCAGGTGGTGCTCCCCGGGGGTCCCCTAATGGGGGTTTCCCATGCCCCCTCTGGTGGGGCTCCCCATGCCCCCCCCCCCCTGATGGGGTTTCCCAAGCCCTCTGGTGGGCTCCCCACGGCCCTCCTAGTGGTGCTTCTCATGGCCCCTCTGGCGGGGGCTCCTCGTGTTGTAGAGACTCTGGTCAGCCAGGGGACCCAGTTGGTTCAAGGGTTCAAGCCAGATCTCAAACTGTTGACGACTTCTCTCTGACAGGGACATTGCCTGACATTGAGCCCTCACCTGATCCTGTCATTACAGTGCACCGTGGAGATGACGGTGAGGAGATAGAGGCCGTCTTTATTCGTCAGAAGAGGGCCCTTTCTCCCTCTTCGCCTCATTCTCGGTCAGTCGGCCATCATAGGAAAAATAAAAGCAAAACTGGAAGGGCAAGTGAAGGCCATCATCTAAAAGATCTATATCACCCAGATCTAGATCAAGTAGTTCTGGTAAAACTGATAAGATCTCTCTCACCAGGACTCAGATCCTAAATTGGTAGAAAATTTTAAGATCCCATCTTCTAAATAATGGCTCTCATGCAATGGAACATCCGTGGCTTTATACCAAATAGAGAGCAAGTTTCGGGTTCTGTTTAAGGAACATAATCTATGTGCGATGTGTCTACAAGAGCAAAGTTGGGAGAGCACACTCCCAACGTGGGTGTTTAATTATTCATTTCATAGGTCTCCACCCCTGATAGGTGTACGTGCTCAGGGAGGCACAGGCATCATAGTCCGTAAGTCTGTTTAATCACAGTTGTTCAATTGAACACTGGTGTTGCAGGCTTGTGCAGTTCAAATTTTCAACTATAAATGGATCCATTTGTTCTCTCTACCTTGATCCATCATTGGAAAATAGATTGCAGGATGCACAGGGTAATCCTCGTCAGCTAGAATTAACCGATCTACAGACTTAATAGACCAGCTTCCTAAACCTTCATTCTGATGGGGGATTTTAATGCCAAGCGCACCCTCTGGGGAGAGCCAAACTGCGACCGGTGGGGTTTGTTTAATAATAGAACAGCTGCTTGACTTAAATGACATCACTTTAATGAATGATGGTTCCCCTACAAGACATGAGTTTTTCATAATTCTGATTCAGCCATTGACCTCACTATCTGCTCTCGTCTTTGAGGTTAGATTTCCAGTGGGTAGTAGACCAGAATGATCATGGCAGTGATCATTGGCCCATTCACTTAAAGTTTATGAAAATATTCCATCTCCATGTTTACCAAAATGGAAGGTAGGGGAGGCTGACTGGGGATTATTCAAAAAATCTACTGAAGTTGATCAAGAGATAAAAGATTTTCAGAGCCCAACATCCGCTTATGAGTATTTAATCAGTATATTGCTGTGTGGTGCCATGCTGTCTATTCCTCGAACTTCTGGTAAGCCTCGGCATCCTCTAGTACCTTGGTGGAGCGATTCATGCGCCTTGAGTCGAAAGATAACTAGAAACTTGCTACAAGAGATATCGTAAATTTCCTTGCTTGGTCAATAAAATTATCTATAAAAGAGCTCTTGCTAAGCAAAAGAAAACATTTAAGCAAGCAAAAAGGGTATCGTTTATCAGATATATAAGTGAATTAAAATATGACTCCCCTATGTCATTAGTCTGGAACAGAATCCGCCGAAAGCTGCAAGGGAAATTTTCTCCACCTCCCTTGCCTATATTGAAAATTGATGGCTTCCTCATATCTGATTCTGGAGAAGTTGCAAAAACCTTTGGTAGGCATTTCTCCAGTATATCTAGTGCCCTTCATTACTCTCCTGCATTCAGGAATATTAGGGACGGTACCACGGTTGTTCCTGCTGTTAGTTTAAATGTAGAGTCATATAATCTTCCTTTCACCATGAAAGAATTGGATCATGCAATCTCGTTGTCTTCCCCAACATCTCCTGGGGAAGATGATATACTGTACTCAATGATTTTTAATCTGCCTAGAAGTACAAAAGAATTTCTTTTAGACATTTTAAACAGTTTTTTGGCTTTCAGGAAACTTCACCAGAGTCTTGGAAGATATCGATTATTGTACCTGTTTTAAAACCTTTTAAAGATTCCTTGCCTTCCTAAGAATTATAGGCCAATTGCTCTAACTAGTTGTGGTTAGCAAGATTTATGAGAGGATGGTCAATGCTCGACTTGTATGGTATTTGGATTCAAAGAATCTTTTATCTAATCGACAGTTTGGGTTTAGGAAAAATAGAAGTACTTCTGACCCTTGATGTTCCTTACTCGGGAGATACAGAATGCTTTTGCTGTGCATAACCAGACTGTTGCAGTGTTCTTTGACCTTGAAAAAGCCTACGACACTACCTGGCGAGGGGGTATCCTTTTGCAACTTGTAGTGGGGTGTTGTGGGTAATTTGTTCTATTGTCTGAAAGATTTTTTATCAGAACGTTACCTGAAAGTAAGATGTCTTACATTTCTTCTGCTTACCCTCAAGAAGGGATACCTCAGGGAAGCGTCCTTAGTCCAACACTCTTTAATGTAGCTGTCAACGGCCTACTAGAACAAGTTCCTGTCGGGGTGCATGGTCTGGCCTTTGCTGATGATTATGCAATAATCTGTAGCAAGTCTACAGCTGTCGAAGCTTGTCAAAAGATCCAGACTGCTATAATGCTTCAACATTATGGGCCAGTGCTAAAGTTTCAAATTTTCACCTGAAAAAACCAAGCTATACGATTTTGCCGATTAGAAGAGTGGAAGAGATCCCTACGCTGTTTTTAAATGATTCGATTTTACCTTATGAATATAGCATTAAGTATCTAGGTATTACATTTGATAAGAAATTAACTTTTGCTCACATGTTAATGAAGTTGTATGTAACGTGAAGCTTCGTCTTAATATTTCTTGAAGTTGTTGCTAATTTTAATTGGGGGGCAGATCGAATCACCCTTTTTGAGGATGTACCAGATTTTATGTCTAAGCAAAATTGATTATGGTTGTCAATTTATGGTTGTGCATGCAAGACAACTGCAGAAATTAGATGTTGTCCATAATAGGCTTTACGTATTTGTACGGGAGCCTATAGAACTTCTCCAGTAGAAAGCCTATATAAAGCTGAACCCTAATTATTAGTATGTAAGAAGAACCAATTGATAGAGCCCCAAATAGACCTAGACTGTCAAAGCCGCTTGAAGTTTGACTAGCAAGCTCTGCCGGGAGGTGGGATTACTACCCCCTGCAGTAGCTGGAATTTCGCCCAAATTTTCTCTCCTTGGAATAGCCACACTTAGAAATCTGCCAATTAGGGACAGCAGGAGTATCAGCTCTGGTGATCAGTTGAGGGCAAGTTTTTTGGACCATGCTTTTGAACATGGTGATTCTCAACATATATATACTGATGGTTCAAAGGGTTCTGATGGTGTTGGTTGCTCTGTAGTGACTAGTGATAATATTATTAAAAGAAGCTTCCATCTAATTCCTCTGTTTTTACAGCTGACTGCTAGCATTTTGACTCTCTTAAGTAGTATTTTTTATAGTTCTTGTACTAACAAGGCTTTTACCATTTTTTACCGACTCTTTAAGTGTTTTATCTCTCTTAAAAGCCTAGTCTCTTGCAACCCTTTAGTGCAAGAAGTACAAGATTGGTTTTATCTTTTAATTAATAGAAGAGGTTTTTCTGTTAGGTTTTGTTGGCTTCCGTCCCATGTTGGAATTGTTGGGAATGAGTGAGCCAACGCTGCTGCTAAGGCTGCAACTAGGCTTAGGCACATTTCCAACATGGGCGTCCCTGTTTCCGATTTTAAAAATACCATTCGATTTTATTGTAGAGACCAGTGGCAGGCCCACTGGTCTACTTTAGATAATAATCTTAAATTAAAGTCGATTAGGCCTTCTGTTCATCCTTGGCCTCATAGCCGGATGGATAGAAGGTCTGAGATAGTTTAGCTAGATTACGTATTGGCCACACTAAATATACTCACGGGTATCTAATGAGTGGAGTGGAGGCGGATAGCAGGTTCCATCGCTGTTCCATTGTGGATGCCCTGGATTTGACTTGTGTGCAAATAGCATATTTTGGTGGAGTGCTCATTTTTGAAACCACGTAGAGCTTGTTTGGGCAAATAAGTACACTTGCCGATATTTTAGGTGAAGGTGCTCAGGCAGAGCAAATTTATGACATAAAAAAAAAATTGGTCTTTTTACGAATTGTAATTATCTTTTAATTGTTTTAGGTTTCTTGTTTGGTTTTTATGAATGAATGATTTGTATGTTAGATCGGTTGTGTGTATGTTTCTTTGTGTGATAGCGGAGTTTTTTTATTCTTAAGATATATATGCGCTGAATGGCCCTCGGCTCCGGCGCTTGGCTATTGTGCCAAAAACAAACTTTATAATCTAATCTAATCTAATTGAAGAAATAAGAGAGTGGATAGATATAAATAGTAAAACGGAAATCTATAATATCTAAAACTGTTGTTGGGTCCTTCCATTTTGGGCATAAGGGTAATGAAGGGGTGGATAAAGAAGCCAAAAAGGCAGTAAAAAAGGAGTCTATCAAAAAAATACAAATACCTTACAATGACATTAAAACAACAATTAATGAATACTGTCAATCAAAATGGAAAAGAATGGCTAGAATTGAATCATAAATTAAAGCATATTAAATCATCTGTAAAACCTTGGGATAGACAACAATATCAAAGTAGGGAAGATATCATATTAACAAGATTAAGAATAGGACATACATACTTGACACACAAATACTTGATGTTGCAAGGCGAGGAAAGACAGGCCCCTTACTGTGACCATTGTCGTACTCTGTCACGTCCGTCATCTGCTAACTGAATGCAATAGATTCGAAAGAAAACGAAGATCCAACAACATATACAATATCCCACTTGAAGAACTATTGGAGAAAAATGCCCCACTTCAAAATATAGTAAACTATCTCAAAGAAATAAACCTGCTTTATATGATATAACACGTCTTATAATTTCATAGTCATACAGTAAGCGCTGAATGGCCTTTGCTGCCCCAGTGCTTGGTGTTACACCTAAACTTTATCAAACCAACCAACCAACCCCGTGGAAAGTCTGTATGTAGAAGCAGGAATAGATCCCCTGAAAGTACGAAGAGAAGAAATGGGATTAAAATATATAGCTAAAATAATAACCTTAATGATAATCCAAACACCAAATATATGAGAACATAACAATAATTATGACAATAAACCAAGAGCCTCTAAAACCATTGGAGAATAGATTAAAACCTGATGTAAAGAACATCTAAAATTAGGAACAAGTAGCATATCAAAATTAACCACTCCTAAAATACCTCCGTGGAGACATGCTAAAATAGAAATCTGTGAGAAATAATTTATTAAGAAGGTAACCGATGCACAATTAAAGAGTGAATTTCTGTCACACCAGGAAAAACATAAACGGGATATTAGTATTTATACAGATGGTTCCAAGTCGAAGGAGGGTGTAGGCTATGCTGTAGTAACAAAAAATTAAAAAAATAAGGGAAAAAATTCCGAAAATATGCTCGATATTCACTGCAGAGATTAATGCTATATTAGAGGCTATAAAAACATACCTTTATGGTGGGAAAGGCAAAAGATACCTTTGTAATATACACGGATCTTACAGTGCTTTAGAAGCACTAAGACATCACAGTTTCTCATCCAGTAATTGAAGAAATAAGGGAGTGGATAGATATATAGTAAAACGGAAATCTATAAATATAAAACTCTGTTGGGTCCCCTTCCCATGTGGGCGATGAAGAGGTGGATAAAGAAGCCAAAAAGGCAGTAAAAAAGGAGTCTACAAAAAATACAATACCTTACAAATGACATTAAAACAACAATAAATGAATACTGTCAATCAAAATGGGAAAAGAATGGCTAGAATTGAATCCTAAATTAAAGCATATTAAATCATCTGTAAACCTTGGGATAGACAACAATATCAAAGAAGGGAAGAATATCATATTAACAAGATTAAGAATAGGACATACATACTTGACACACAAATACTTGATATTGCAAGGCGAGGAAAGACAGGCTCCTTACTGTGACCATTGTCGTACTCTGGTCACAGTCCGTCATCTACTAACTGAATGCAAAAAATTAGAAAGAAAACGAAGATCCAACAACATATATAACATACCACTTGAAGAACTATTGGGAGAAAATGCCCCACTTCAAAATATAGTAAAATATCTCAAAGAAATAAACCTGCTTTATATGATATAATGTCTATAATTTCAAAGTTATACAGTAAGCGCTGAATGGCCTTTGCTGCCCCAGTGCTTGGTGTTACACCTAAACTTTATAAAACCAACCAACTTGAAGAACTATTGGGAGAAAATTCCCCACTTCAAAATATAGTAAACTATCTCAAAGGAAATAAACCTGCTTTATATGATAATAACACGTTTTATAATTTCATAGTTATACAGTAAGCGCTGAATGGCCTTTGCTGCCCCAGTGCTTGGTGTTACACCTAAACTTATAAACCAACCAACCTACAGAACTTCCCCCGTGAAGTCTGTATGTAGAAGCAGGAATAGATCCCCTGAAAGTACGAAGAGAAGAAATGGGATTAAAATATATAGCTAAAATAAATAACCTTAATGATAATCCAAACACCAAATATATGAAGAACATAAAAAATAATTATGACAATAACCAAGAGCCTCTAAACCATTGGACCCTCTTGATTTGAGACTGCCTTGACGAAGTTATGCATTTTCAGCTGACTGCTGAAAAATGCATAGCGTGCAAGAGGGCTTTCGAACTGGGAGAAATATCTCCCAGTTCGAATCCAAAAGTCTCAATTTTCCTCTACTTAAATTGTTTCCACTCTTCTACTATCTTTAACTCAGTTGCTCAACCTAGCTGTCCCCCCCCCTCTTCACTAAAACCTTTTACAGGTTGGGCAGGGGCTGGGCTTTTTTCGCATTGGCTCTTTCTTGATCCAAATGGCAGAGACTGTAGAGGTTTGGTCCGCCTCTCGAGTATGTTTGGACCCTGAGGATGTTGATATGATTTCATAGCAATATCCATCAGGGCGGAACTACCTATGGGGGACTAGCCTGCGGAATCCGGGGAGGTATAGTCTCTACGGTAGGACTCTCGGCATTCTTTCCGGTGTGCCCTCTATTGTAACATGAATGGGGATGATTGCCTACTAGTTATGCCCTCAGTCCTATCAAGCGGGTTTTGCTTACACTTGAGCCACTCATGTTATGGTAGAGCTATCCCTTCAGGGTAGGGTAGGGAGTGGACATATGGGAGTCAGTCTCTGCTGAGTGTCTTTGGTGAGAGAGGGGTTTGGTGGTGGGGGCCTGGTTTTCTGCCTGATTTGCAGTAGGTTTTTCAAATTTGTGCTGAAGGATTTATGAATAACGACCCTATGATAAACTCCCCCGGACATGCGACTCTTGACACTACCTCCTCTTCGACCTCTGGCACGGACAGGACGATCCTATAGAAAATTCAGTTGTACAAAAGACGACCCATGACAAGACCTGAATGTGGCTATGGAAAGTTCTAGCAGTGGTGAGAGAATCCTTTATGTTGATAATCTCTCCTCAGACTTCAATTGTTTTACGTTTATGGAAATGTTTGGAAGGTTTGGTGAAATTAAAGTCATAAAGTAGTTGTGCAAACTAAAGATTTTGCATTTTGGAGGGTTTGGATTGAGTTTACAACTCATAATAATGCCATGAATGCTTTCAAGTGCTCAACTAAGGAAAACTTAAAATGTATGTTAATTCATAAAATGCCCCAGAATATTGAAGTTGATTCCTTTTATCCAGCAAGAGTCAGTCAGGAAACTACAGATGGGAAATGTAAGGTGAGGACATCTTTACCTGCCAGGTGGCTAATTGTTTCTACAAAATCAGAATTTTGCAATCTTTTCCACTTCAGGAAACATTTGAGAACATTGGCAGGAACAATGACAAACTCTGATATTACGAGGTTTGGAAAGAATAGTTTTTTGGTTCATGCTAAGTCTTATAGACAAGGTCACATGATCTCTAAGTTGAAAAATACTGATATGATAAAAGAGGTCAAACCACACTATAGTTTTAGTTATGCCAAGGGAGTAGTATTCAGTCAAGACCTATATGAACTGCCTGACGAGGAATTGCTGGAAATGTGTGATGAAAAAGTGTGGAAGGTTTACAAGGTTCCAAGATCAAGAATGGTTATTTCACTTTTATAATAATGATCAGTTCCTGATTATATATATGTTGACAAGAGAGATTTCGTGTTAGACCTTTTAAGCATAGACCACTCCAATGTTTCATGTGTTATGGATATGGTCACTCGGCAAAGATATGTACTAGGAAACCAGATATGTGCTGCCTGCTCCTTACAAAAGCATGAAGGCGATTGTACTACCCCAGTATTATGTATAAATTGTAAGGGAAATCATAATGCAAGGCATAAGGAATGTGAGTCATTTAAAAAAGAAGTGGCAGCCATAGAGAAAGCTCATGCTGAACATCTAAGTATTAGCCAGGCAAAAAGACTTTTGTTTCCAAGACCTCAATATAGTGAAGAGTAAAAAGTGGAAAATCTAGTATAAAAGATCTATCTAGATTACCAACTTCAAAGTCAAAGCTTCAGCTATCCCCTTCTGAGCTCGAAGTACATTCAGCATCTCCGCCTTCATCCAAGAAGGCCCCTTTGTCCCCTCCCGATGGGCCTCCTCTGGGCTTCTGGGAGGTCTCTCGGGCTTCTCCCCCCCTAGATGCTGACCCCTTGACGTGGGTAGGGGGCTTAGGGACCAGCAGCTGGGGCATGATGCCTGGTGGGGTTGGTTTCTCACTGGTCCTTGGGGCCCAGCTGCTGATCCAACTAAATTAGTCAGAACTTTTCTTTCTACTAAAAACATTTCATCTTTCTGCCTTCCTCCCTCTTATAAGGTATGGGTTCTATGATGATGACTATTGGCTTGGTTTGGACATGGTTTAGGCTAAATCTTGGGATTTGAAGGAGGGTGAGGATGGACGGCATGCTACCTCACCCGTAGAACTCTGTACCTGACGTGATCGAGCGAGGGGAAAGTTTATTGTCAACCCTATCTTCAGTGCCGGGTCTGATCTCGACGGACATCATGACGCCTTAGCACTGGAGATAGGGTGTATATCCGGTAATTACCCCTAGGACGACCCTAATTAAAGGGATGACCCGTCCTCTAATTGTGACTCCATGGTGGGTATGGGGAATATCTGGATGAACTATATTTTTCACGTTATATGGCAACCCCCCCTATTTCGGCTGACGACCCTATGCTTTTGTCAAAGGACTTGTGCACGGAACCCAAACTTCAATCAATCATGGTTGGTCCCTATGATCAGGGTAGTACCCCTGGACTGAATGACAGACGGACACAGATGACGACCCAAAGCAATGCGAGTAGATATACCTCCAAGAAATCTCAACAAAAAGCATCTGGCTCCAGTATTGTCACACTGGAACCATATGCCAGGAAGAAAAATAAAAATTATGAAATAGCTCCTGGGGTCTTTGTACCCATTCCTTTAATCAATACCTTAATTTAAAGCTAGAAGGTGACAATATAGACATTTTTCAAGTGCATAGGGAAATCGTTAAATGTGGAAGACAGCCAAAAATAACACCGCAGAATGGAAACATGCTCCTGGTAGAAAGCACCTCCCCAGAGGAAAGTATCAAGTTGATGGGATTGTCGGACCTTGCGGGAGTTACGTTTGAGTGTACTCCCCACTCCAGCCTTAACTCCAGCAAGGGCTTGATTTATGCCCTCAGTTGATGGCTTTCTCTGAGGAGAGACTTTTAACAGAATTAAAAGACCAGGTGTAATAAAGGTGGACAGGATGACGAAGAAGGTTGATAATAACAGAATCCTCAGCCTACCTTATTATTACTTTTGAAACCTTAAGACTTCCGGAATGTGTCTTTGCAGCCTGGTATAGGTTTAAGGTAAAGCAGTACATCCCGAGACCCAGAAGGTGTTTCCATTGCCAGCATTTTGGACACACCCTACAATCGTGCTCGATCCAAATTGCAAAAAAATCCTGCTGTCTGTGTCAACTGTGGAGAAGATGAGCATGGTATGTGCACCAGGGAACCGAAATGTGTTCACTGTGGTGAGGGACATGCCTCGTCATCTCAGCAGTGTAATATATATTTTACTTGAAAAGGAAATACAAGCAAATAGAGTGATTGAAAGAACAACATTTAAGGAAGCACGAGAGAGAGCCAAAGCAAAGACTGTAAGACCCGTCTAAGTTTTGCTACTGTAGTAGCAAAATTAAAAAGCCAAAAGAAAGAGACAAATAAAAACACCCAAGTTAAGAGTACAAAGGAAAATCAAATATAAGAATCATTAAAAAGACAGCTAACTGAATCATCTGAGTCAACTGATGATGAGAATATAAAGACAAGGTTCGCTAGAACCAACAAGAAAGACCCTAGTGTGGAATTGAAGAAAATTGAAGTGCCAGTTGAGATACACCCTCCACCATCTGCCTCTTTGGAGGCAAGGCCAGTGGTTGCTGGTCTGGTGCCAGCTTCTGGTTGGTGCAACTCCTCTATGGAGGACAAACCAGCAGATGCTGGTCCCCCCCGGTGCCAGTCCTCGCTGGTACTTCTGCCTCATCAGAGGCAGAGCTGGCTACTGCCAGCAGTACAAAGACACTTGAGGTGGTCTCTTTAGAGAACACCTCTGCTCTCTCCATCCTCGATAGAGATGGAGAGCGAAGAAACTAAAAAACCCTTCAGTATCAAAAACACTGAAGGAAAAGATGTTGGCTCTACGAAGGTGATAACTCCTCCCAAGAAGCCACAAAACCTTCCATCAAAATGCCTCCCCCTAGTAGAAAAAAGAAACTCTCCCAGTCTTGTAAAAAGGAACCACAATGTTGGTCCTAAACGTGAATAAATTCACTTCCATTATTCAGTGGAACTGTCAGGGACTGCGAGCAAAGTATGAGGAAGTGAAGCTTTAATCTATGAGCACTCTCCTGTAGGGATATGTTTGCAGGAGACCATGCTAGGTGAATATACCCCTTGTCCTAGGGAATATGTTCCACTATAGAACTAAATTTGATTTAGAGGTGGGAAATCATGGTGGATCCCTCATCTACATCCGTCGAGATGCTCCACACTACAAAGTAAACTAAATACTCCACTTCAAGCTGTGGCTGTAAGAATTGATTTAAGAAGGAAATATACTTTATGTTCCCTTTACATTCACCCAATAGCCATGTCTCCCAGAGAACTTAATACACTTGATGCAGCAACTACCAGAGCCATTCCTTCTACTTGGTGACTTCAACAGTAGACATCCATTGTGGGGAGATGTAACATCAAACCAAAAGGGAATATGATGGCATCATTAATAGAAAATGAAGATATAGGTCTTCTTAATACTGGAGAACCTACCCATTACCACATTCAGACAGACACCGTCTCCTGCATCGACCTTTCAATATGTAGCTCCAACTGCAGTGTTGATTTTAGTTGGAGAACAAGTGATGACTGGCATACCAGTGACCATTCTCCAATTGTGATCGACACCAATGATGGTCCACCTATCCGAGATCGCCACGATGGTGCTTAGAGAAAGCTAATTGGAGAAAATTCAAAGACTTGAGTGAGTTGGAGGGGGATGCAAAAGATCTCCCAAGTGTAGATGATGCCATTGATCTACTCAATGGAACATTGCATACTGCAGGTCTACACTCAATTCCTCGAACTAAGGGACTATTCAGGAGACGGCCAGTACCATGGTGGTCAGAAGACCTAAGGCTGTTACACCGAGCTACAAGGTCATCATTGACCAGGTGCCGTAGACATCGCACCTTGGACAATGTCATAATTTACAAACAGTGTAGGGCACGATTTCGAAAAAGCTATGAAAGCTGCCAGAGACAAGCATGGGCCGGATATGTATCCTCTATTAACAGCAGAACACCAGTCTGTAGCATTTGGAAGAAAATAAGAAAAAATTCAGGGTAAATTTACACCAATCCTCCTCCAGTACTTAAAGTGAATAATACTCATGTCACTGATGCCACAGAAGTTAGTAATACATTTTCAGAACACTTCGCTCGAGTCTCTGAGAAATCAGATAGTTCCCCAGGACATAATTTCAGAATGATGGAAGAACAACAGGTACTTGACTTTTCAGCAAAGAAAGCTGAATCATATATATGCCTTTTTTCTGAAAGGGAGTTTGACTCTGCTTTATCTAGGAGCAAGAACACTGACCCCTGGTCCAGATGAGATTCCTTATGAAATGTTTAAACACATTTCGAAAAACACAAAACTTTTTATAATAAGTATTATCAATAGAATATGGGATGAAAGCAGCTACCCTACCATATGGGAATTAGCTACCATGTTACCGTTCCTTAAGCCTGGAAAAGATCCCCTGTGTGCAGCAAGTTACCGCCCCATTGCTTTAACTTGCTGTTTTGTGTAAATTGATGGAAAAATGGTAAATGTAAGACTGATGTGGTATCTAGAGCACAACAATATTCTAACCACCTTCTCAGTGTGGTTTTCGAAAATGCACTCTACCCTGGACATCTTACTGCAACTTGAAAACCTCTGTCTGTGAAGCCTTTGCCTCCAAACAACATCATGTGACTGTTTTTTTGATATAGAAAAGGCATATGACACTGCTTGGAGACATGGGATTCTGAAGACTATACATAATAGTGGTCTACGAGGTAAATTACCTTTATTTGTGAAATCTTTTTTACATCGTAGGTATTTTAAAGTTAAAGTTGGCAGTACTTTATCAGAGAAAAGGTGCCAAGAAGAAGGTGTTCCCCAGGGCAGTGTTCTCAGTGTAACACTTTTTGCTCTAGCCATAAACAGTGTTGCAGCTGTCATTCCAAGAGAGGTTTTAAAGACACTGTTTGTGGATGATTTGTCAATATCCTTTGCTGCCACCGGATGACTGTAGCAGAAAGAAAGCTACAATTAACAATAAATAAAATAGTAAGTTGGGCTGAGAAACAGGGTTTTAAAATCTCTGTAAGCAAGACTACTGCTGTCCACTTCTGTCGGATCAGGGGAGTGCATCCTGATCCAGACCTCTATTTGTATGGCCGTAGAATCCCATGTGTAGAACAAGCACACTTCTTAGGCCTAGTTTTTGACAGTAGATTGACTTGGGTCCCCCATATCAAACATATAAAAGCAAAGAGCCTAGAAGCTCTACACATCTTGAAGGTGCTTTCTCACACCAGTTGGGGAGCTGATAGAAATCTTTTACTAAGGCTTCATAAATCTTTAATCTTGTCAAAGCTGTCATACGGTTGTGAAATATATTCTTCAGCTTCCTCATCTAACTTAAAACTTTTAGATTCAGTACATCATTCAGCTATTCGTATAGCCACAGGAGCTTTCCGTTCGTCACCAATATCTAGTTTGCTAGTTGATGCAGGAGAGATGCCTCTTGAACTCTATCGCCAGTCCCCCCTAGATGCTGACCCCTTGACGTGGGTAGGGGGCTTAGGGACCAGCAGCTGGGCTCTGATGCCTGGTGGGGTTGCTTTCTCAGTGGTCCTTGGGGCCCAGCTGCTGATCCAACTAAATTAGTCAGAACTTTTCCTTCTTTCTGCAATTTTTTCATTCTTACTACATCCTTCTCCTTCATGTAATATTTTCTATTAGCATTTGGATCAATTATGTGGAATTTTCCACTTTTGTTAAATTTTACTGCTTAGGTAAGTCTGAGAAGGGGTCGTGTTTTGGAAGGGGTTTGCATTCAAAGCCAATTGTGGGGAGTTGTGGTGGTTGAGTCGCCACCTGATATGGTTTGGACCCAAGAGATAGTGATGGGAACCTCCCATTGCTACCTTGAGGGCGGAACCATCTCCAAACATCAGCCCATCGGAATCCAGGGGGGGGCTGGTGTTTGGGATGGGACTCCTGGCTTTTGTCCGGAAGCCCACCAATACGTTTGGAGTGGGAGTCGGTCCCCATTAGTGGGGGCAGAACTCCCAGCAGGCGGATAGGCTTATACCTGGGCCACTGTAAGCGTATTGGTGCTATCCCGTAAGGGTAGGGTATGGGGTGGACTATTGGGAATCAACTCTCACTTGTGCCATTGGTGGAGAATGTGAATACCTGACTGATCCACAACACTTTCTTGTAAAACCAAGCGTTTTGGGTGTGTTGGGTGAGCCGGTTTTTGTGAGGTGGTCTGGTGTGTGCGTGCTTAGTATCCTGGGATCGCTTTGTGGGCTTGTGCGGTTTGTTGGGGTGGGGAGTTTGGGCATTAGAGGCTGCCTTGATTTCCCTTTCTGATGTGCTGCTGGGTCTCAGCAGGGCTCTTGGGTATTGGGTGCGCACTTTTTTGGACTTCTGAATGTGAACCGGCATAATTCTATGGATTTGGTTACTAGTTCTCCCTCCCCTGGATCCGACGACTTACTGGCACTGGCAACGACTTCTGGCATGAAGATGGATATGAGCTCAGCTATCGGACAGAATGAAAAACTGAGACACCAGGGTATTAGTAAATCTGGTGGATTTTGATCCTTATAGTAGAGTCCTTCATTGCATAATATAAACTTGTCATTAGATTATGAATGTTTGTACAGTGTAATGAAACAATTTGGTAAAGTGAAAGAATTAAATTAGTTCTGGAAAAAGACAAGCAGTCATTTTCTGCTTTTGTTAAATTTTCCTCACCCTTGGAAGCTAGTGAGGCACAACAAAGACTCCATGGCCACATTCTTAATGATTCGGTTCTTAGCACGAAAGTGTTTTCAGTGAAAAAATTTAAATGACGAGCCATTTGATTTTATCCCTAAGAATGAAGAACATGGACCAGCCCCATGTACCAGAGCGCTTCCTACCCTATATGGCATGTTGCTAGCTACAAGGAGGGAGGAAAAAATTTTGATAAAAGCTGCTGAATGCATCGAGAGCAAGGTAGGTTCCATTCCCATTGGAAACTTGAAGCGTTATGGAAAGAACTTGCTAATAAAAGCTGGTAATGAAACCCAAGCAATTTTGCTAGCGAATTTTAAACCTCCTGAAAGTGGAAATATCGAATCTATTGCATCGCATAGATTCTTTAACACACTGAAAGGAGTAGTATACTCAAAAGACCTCATGTTTTTGAAGAGGAGGAGATTCTCAATCGATGTCCTCCTTGTGTATCTCACGTAAAAAAGCTAGGAGGGATGCAGCTATCCTTTTAACCTTCTCCTCCAGTTACTTACCTGATACTATCATTGTTTGGCCATGAGAGGATGCAGGTTAAAAGATATAAAAGAAAATCCGAAACAGTGTCGCAAATGTTTTGAATATGGCCACATTCAAACTCTTGTGAAAAACACAAAAGATGTTCTGTGTGCTCTGCGGAGCATGATAATTTTGACGAGTGTGTAGCAACCCAATACTGTTTTCAGTGTAAGGGTGATCACTCTCCAAATTCTAGGACTTGCCTCAGATACAGATTTGAAGAAGATGTATTGGCAGTGGCTGACAATGAACATGTCAGCATTAGCGAAGCAAAGCGTGTGGTAATGGGGGCAAACAAAAGTGCCAACTCTACCTATGCTTCGGTAATAAACTTATGAAAAGTTCCAGCAATGTAAGACAACAAACAACTGCATCTGATAATAGGCATCACATACCTACTACTCCACGGACTGTAAATTATGAAAATCCCCATTCTGTCAGGAAATTTTCATCTGCTAGTGCCTTGAACTCCAACACCAAAAGTTGTACTTCAAGAAGTACAGAAAACTCGCCTACCAAAGTCAATACAAAGGTGACTAATATGATTGTTGCAGGCTCTCCTCCCAAAAAAAGGGAGCCAAAATCAATCAACAATTCGGGAAGCTGTTCCAAAAACACTTCCAACAAGAATAAACCCAAGAGACCAAGCCAATTAGATAGAGCTACTTCAGAGCCATCAATTGTCACAGCCACAAAACAAAAATGAAAGCAAAACTATAATTACATCCACTAAGAAGCGCACAAGGAATACATCCCCAAATAATGACAGCTTTAAAATAAAAACCTCAAATGGGTTCAGTGTTTTGAAGAGATCTCTCCACCTAGAAAGGTGGTTCCAAAAGCAGTTTCAGCCCAAAAAAAAAAAACATATGAGTTCTGATCAGTCTTGCCGGCCTAAGACAAATGAACCTTGTGATTCGCGGAATCACAGTAGAAATTCTGATCAGAATCAATACCAAAAATATGATCAGCCAAAAACTCTAAATTCCAATTCAAATGAAAAGGGATTAAAGAAACAGTCACTTATAAAGGAGAACTTTCCTCTCCAAACTAGGAACAGTACTTCCCCTCTAAGGAGTGGGAAGTAGCACTTTTTACCACCGTAACATTCATGTTTGATATCCTTCAGTGAACTGTAAAGGTCTCAGAGCCGTGCAGAAGACCTTAAAGTCGCAGAAGATTAAACCCCCCCCCCCCCTTAATTCATGAATCCAATCCAGGGATTATATGCCTTCAGGAGACAATGTTAGGTAACAACCCTTATAAAAATCCTGGACTAAATTATTCAATATTTAACTCCTCTCCCCAAGTGGTGGTCGGGCCCATGGAGGTGTTGCAATTATTGTTAATAAAGCTCTGCAGCACTCCATAATAAAATTAAATACAACTTTACAAGCTGTTGCTATTTCAGTCATCTTGAAAGAAAAGAGGATAACAGTCTGCTCCTTATACCTTCCACCAGATCTTGTTTTTATCAGTGAAGATATTCAGGCCTTAATTAACCAACTTCCAGCTCCTTTTCTACTTCTAGGAGATTTTTAATGCCCACAACCCCCTTTGGGGAAGTCGGTTTCTAGACGGTAAAAGGGAAATTAATTGAAGACGTTATTGATAGGAATGATGTTATCCTATATAATAATGGGTCAATGACTTTCCACAGTATTCATGATATCATTTCTCTGCCCTGGACCTTAGTATCTCTTCAACAAGCATCCACCTTGATTTTAGTTGGTCTGTTAACGAAAATTTAAATGGGAGCGATCATTACCCGATCCATTTAAAATATGCTGTGAATGGTCCATCTGAAGTTTACCGAAGTGGAAGGTAGAGGAGGCAGATTGGGATAAATTCAGTAAGGGGCGTCATACTAGATAGGGAGTTTGAGTCATTTCAGTCTCATCTAGATGCTTATGATTATTTTATTGAATCTACTCTGAAGAGTGCTGAAGGCTCGATTCCCAAAACAAAAGGCAAACCTCGTAGACCTGCAGTTCCCTGTGGAATAAGACTTGTGGTATTCTGAGGAAAATTACTAGGAAGTGCTACAGACGTTTCAAAACTAGTGGTTCTCCTCAGTCTAAATAATTTACAAACGTGCTTTAGCCAAGCAACGCCGCTTTTATAAGAGAGCCAAAAGAGAAAGTTGGCTCTACTATATTAATGGAATAAACTCAAAGACTCCACTGAAAGTGGTGTGGCGCAAAATAAGGAAACTGAGTGGGAAATTTGTTGCGTCCCCATTACCCTCATTAAAAATAAATGACACTCTGATCACAGAGCCCACTGAAGTTGCCAGTGAGCTAGGAAAAACACTTTTCTGAAGTTTCCAGCGCCAAGAATTATTCTCGAGAATTTCAAAAAATTAGGAATTCTGAAATGATTCTGGAATTCGATTCAGGAAAATCTGAACCATACAACTACAGGTTTTCCTTGAGAGAATTACGGGAGGCGCTCTCCTCTAGTGAATCCACAACTCCAGGTGAGGATACAATCTTATATGAAATGCTAAAACACCTCCCAGACGATGCCAAAAAATATTTACTGAAGATTATAAACAAAATATGGGAAACTGGAATTTTACCCAACGACTGGAAAATATCCATAGTTGTTCCAGTTAAAAAGCCTAATAAAGATGCTTCCCTAGCCACCAGCTATAGACCATAGCTCTAACCAGCTGTGTGTGTAAGCTGATGGAGAAAATGATAAATACTAGACTAGTTTGGCACTTAGAACTAAAGGATTAATATCATCATATCAATTTGGTTTCAGGAAAAACCGCTCCACCCTTGATCCGTTGCTGAGGCTGACCAACCAAATCCAGCAAGGATTCGCCAAACAATGTCAGACCATTGGAGTATTTTTTGACCTCGAAAAAGCATATGACACTGCCTGGAGAATTGGCATCATGAAAAAATTGCACAAGATGGGCATATGTGGAAGAATGATCAGATTTATATATTCCTTTTTAACGGACAGATTTTTTAAAGGTAAAAGTGGGAAACTCTTTCTCCCAACCTTTTGTGCAGGAGGAAGGAGTTCCCCAAGGAAGCGTTTTAAGTGTAACACTCTTTTCAGTGGCAATAAATAGTGTGGTTGAAAAAATCTTGCCTCCTGTTAAATGCTCACTTTTTGTTGATGACCTTGCAATATACTGCACTGGATATGATTCATTGTCAGTATGTAAACATCTGCAAAGGTCTATTAACGCAATTACTAAGTGGGCTGATGAGAAGGGTGGGTTTTAAATTCTCCTCTTCCAAAACAGTTGCAGTAAGATTTACCAGATGCCGGCGTGTGGAAGAAGTTCCCACACTTAGTTTAAGAGGATCTATCATTCCTTATGAAAGTGAAGTAAAATTTCTGGGGATGATTATTGACCACAAACTAACATGGGCCAGGCACATAAATGCCCTAAAGATTAATGTGAAAAAATCGTTTGAATGTTTTAAAGGTTGTTTCTGGTTTTAGTTGGGGGGCTGATAAAAAATCCCTTTTGAGGCTATATGACTCACTGTGTCGCTCCAAGCTAGACTATGGCTGTCAGATCTATTCCTCAGCTTGTAAAACCAAGCTAAAGGAATTGGATGTTGTACAGAACATGGGGTTGAGAATATGCTCAGGGGCTTTTAGACTTCTCCTGTTGAAAGCATATATGTCGACACAGATCATCTTCCCCTAGATCTAAGAAGGCAAGAGCTAGGGTTGCGATACGTTGGCTAGAATGAAAGTGCTCCCAAAAATCCCAATCCTTTGAAGTACTTAAGGAAACAGACTCGCGGAATTTCTCAGGTACAAGAGCTTCTAACATTCCAAATTCGACTGAATGAGGATGTTAGGGATAACCATCTCAAATCCAGAAAGTCCTGGAAGTAAAACATCCTGTAAATCCTCCATGGCTTATTCCTGAAGCATTGGTATGCAAGAAATCATTTAAGAAGAAGGATTGTACTGAAGAGGAGATTAGGGGAAAATTCTTAGAGCACGACGTTACCCATGCCAATTATGTGAAGATTTATACAGATGGATCAAAGTCCAGATAGTGGTGTTGGGTGTGCTGTTATCCTTGGTGATACAGCATATACAGCTAAATTACCTGACTCCTTGCATCAATATTCACTGCCGAATTAACAGCCGTAGTCTCTGCCCTAGACTTAGTTCTTCAAAGTAGTGACACTAATTTTGTCATATACTCTGATTCTAAAAAGCACTTTAGAAGCTATCAAAGATTTAATAGCTTTCATCCATTAATCCAAAAGCTTCAGGAGTCACTTTTTCGTATATATTGTCTGCGTAAGTCGGTTTCTTTCTGTTGGGTTCCTTCTCACGTGGGGATTCACGGAAACGAGACTGCAGACAGGGAAGCAAAGCTGCTAGCGCTCTGCCAGAAACAACCTTCAGGAAAGTGCCTCATGCAGACCTAAAAGGTCCTATTAGGTCTTTTGTATTAAGTAAGTGGCAAGAAAGGTGGACTTCTCCTCTTCTTGCCAATAACAGTAAGTACAGAAGTATTAGGAAAAATATACAGCCGTGGCCTTCGTCATTCCAGCTTGACAGACGAGCAGAGGTTATTTTAACGAGGTTAAGGATTGGGCACACTTATTTAACCCATCAGTTTATTTTAGAAGGAAGCAGCCCACCATTGTGTGCTTACTGTGACGAGATACAAACAGTGAAGCACATTCTGATGGTTTGCCCCAGATATTTTAACAAAGGGAAAGATATTTCCAGGGTAAATCCCTCTCAAATATCTTGGGAGATGAAGCAGACATTTCGCTCTCATCTCCTTTTTAAAGTGTATAGAAATTTTTAATAATATTTAGATAAATTTTTATAAATCATATACAGATTTTTAAAGACATTAAACTATTTTAAATATATATTACTCCATTCATTAAAATTCATATTTTTAATTTATTTATTAGTCACGTCTAATTTTATGAATCATTTCTTTCACTAATTCATTCATTCATTAACCATAATTCAACTTATTTAACCTTCATTACGGCGCTGAATGGCCTTCTTGGCCCCAGTGCCTGGGCTTTAGCCCTAAATATCATACATCAATCAATCTATCGCCAGTCATCATTACTTCGGTACTGGTTTAGAGCGCAAAGACTCCCAAATCTCAGGCATTTGCTGTGGCAAATAGAAATATTTTTAATGGTTTTTATGAAAGTCATCCAAGGTATCCCATTCCTTTTAGCTATAGAATAAAACAAATTTTAGAGGATACAAATATTAAAAAATATCCCATTATTCCCTTTGTGTATCCCAGTACTCCTGTCTGGAGGTTACCGGATGTGAAATTCTGCAGGTACTTCAATGGAGCAAAGAGAAATAAATCTGATGAGGAAAAATAAGGGCAATATTTTTAGAGCATGTATCAGAGCATATAGATACATGTTTTATATTTACTGATGGCTCCAAGTCCAATGCCGGCGGTTTGGATATGGAGTTTTTAGCCAATCTTTAAACCGAAAGAGGTGCACTTCCTTCTATTGCCTCAAACTTTACAGCTGAATTGTATGGCATCCTAGTAGCACTGGAACATATTGTAACACTCCCAGTGTGTAGATACACAATATTTTGTGACTCCAAAAGTGCCTTACAGTCCCTGGAAGTCTTTAATACTGATCATCCCTTGGTGTTGAAGATCTTGCAGTGGATCTTCTTGCACCAAAATAGAGGCAGCATTGTTTCATTTTGTTGGGTTCCTGCCCATGTGAACGTATCGGGAAACGAAGAGGCAGACAAGCTAGCCAAATCAGCAGCGCAAACTTTAGTACCGAGAAAATGCCCTGTTCCATATCGTGATACATTCTTTGATATATGGAAATCTGTCCAGTATTTATGGGCACTTCAGTGGGACAGAGTAGGCCCCACCAAATGAAAGAAATTACTAGACAGACACACCCTTGGAAATATGACCTCCAATACCGAGGAAGTGGGAGGTTGTATTGTGTAGATTGCGTATTGGCCATACGCGTTTAACTCACGGCTATCGATGGATGGGAGAATGAGCCATTCTGTGATGATTGCTTAGTTCCACTGACTGTTAGGCATTTGCTGGTTGAGTGTCCCAGTCTAGTGGAACTTAGGAATCGTTTTTAGCTTATAGTAGTGAAGCAGGTGGTAGAACTATAGCATGCCAAAACTGTTGGGAGAAAGCATGTGTGTTAATAACGTTATCTCTTTTATCAAAGAAGCTGGTCTTCTCAAATATATCTGACAGCTATGCTGTCTTAGTATATACATTTTTTTTTTCTTTTTAATAGTTTTATTGTTATGTGATCAATCACAATTCTTTTTATCGGAATATTATTTATATTTTTATCAGAAATTTAATTTATTTTTTAAATAAAATTTATATATCTCTCATAAAGATAAAGTTATTTTGAATGTTGTATAATATATTATAAAAGTTAAAAGATCACATTTAGTATTCGGCGTCGGTGACCCTGGTAGTTGTGATGCCAGATAACTCACAATCAATCAATCAATCTCGGGCTTCTAATGTAGAGGCCTCACAGGCAGCCTCGCTGCCTGATCTGGGTATGTCCCAGAATGACACCTTGATCAGTGCACCGTCATAAGGCTCAGGTGCACGCTGCAGAGATGGTGCCTCTTAGAAATAAGAGACCCCGTACTCCATCATCATCTCCACCTATATCCCCACACCATAGTAGGGTTCCCAAGAGAGGAAATAGCAGGTCTCTTGAGGATCTGCCTAGTTCCTCTTTGAAACAAAGACCAAGACCAAGTCTTTCCAGACCAGCCCAATCCAAGTCCAAAAAGTAAAAAAAAAAAAAAAAAAAAAAAAAAAAAATCTAATAGTAAATAATGGCTCTATGTCAGTGGAACATAAGAGGTTTCCATTCAAACAGAGAACAGGTCCGGGTCCTTTTCAAGGAGCATAATTTAGCTGCCCTTTGTTTGCAAGAGACTAAACTTGGTAATGTTTCTCCTAATTGTGGACAAAACTATTTTTCACAGATCTCCACCACCTGTAGTGAACGTTCTCATGGTGGTACATGTATTATTGCGGCCAAGTCATTACCACAAAAAGTTATCAAATTAGACTCCATACTGCAAGCTTGTGCAACACAGATTTTCATCAATAAATGGGTCACTCTGTGCTCTCTTTATCTAGAACCTGGCTTAGAAACTCGATTGGTGGACAGAGCTGGCAATCCAAGACAATTTAGAGGTTGAAGATTTGCAATCACTTTTAGACCAACTACCTCACCTTTCATTCTGATGGGGGATTTTAATGCAAAACATACTTTGTGGGGGGAAGGTAGGTGTGATCACCGTGGTCTTATAATTGAAAGATTAATAGATTGCAATGATGTAGTTTTAATGAACGACGGTTCTCCTACAAGGTTGATGTAGCCCATAACTCTAGTTCAGCAATTGATCTTACAATATGTTCATCGTCATTACGATTAGACTATAAGTGGTCAGTGGATGAAAATCTCTATGGAGCGACCACTATCCCATCCATCTTAAGTATGTACAAAATACACCCTCCCCATCTTTACCCAAGTGGAAGATAAAGGAGGCAGATTGGCAGCTGTATGAAAAATCTACCAAAGTCAATCGTAAGGCCAATGAATTTCCTTGCCCCTCAGCTGCCTACGAATATCTCACTAGTTATAATGATTGGAGGGGCAATGATGTCAATTCCTAAAACATCAGGGAAACCCCGTCGTCCACTGGTACCCTTGGTGGAATAGTAAATGTGCCTTGATAGGCAAATTGCAAGAGCCAGTTACAAGCGATATCGAAGGCGTCCTGTCTTAGTTAATAGAATAATATACAAGAGAAACCTCGCCAAACAAAAGCAAGTCTTTAAAGAAGCAAGGAGGGAATCCTTCATCAAGTACATATCAGAATTAAAGTATAAACTCGCCACTTTCTCGGTTTGGGATAGAATCCGTAAATTACTAGGGAAATTTTCCCCTGCTCCTTTACCTATTTTGAAAATCAACTTGGTAGTTTATATCGATGCAAGAGAGGTGGCAGAGGCCTTTTGCTCGGCACTTTTCAAGCATTTCAGCCCCAGTCACTACTCCCCTGAATTTCGCAATATTTGAAACATGACTATAGTTAATCCGCCTGTTTGTTCAAATTCTGAGGCATATAACCTTCCATTAGTATTGTCGAATTCGAATATGCCTTATCTTTGTCCTCTCCAACATCACCTGGAGAAGATGATATTTTTTATGCAATGATTTCTTCACTTACCTCTGGAGTCAAAAAAATTCTTTGTCGATGTTTTAAACGAATTCTGGTGCTCAGGGACTTCATATAAGTTGTGGAAAAACTCTGTTATAGTTCCTTTTTTAAAACCCGGAAAGGACCCTAGTCATCCCAAAAGTTATAGGCCTATTGCTCTTACCAGCTGTGTCTTCAAGATTTATGAACGAATGGTGAATTTTTCGTCTGATATGGTTATTAGAAACAAAGAACCTGTTGTCGAAGAGGCAATTTGGCTTTCGCAAGAATAGAAGTACATTGGATCCCTTATTATGTCTCACACGTGAGATTCAGAATGCTTTTGCAGTCCAAAATCAAACAATTGCCGTGTTCTTTGATCTGGAAAAAGCATTTGATACTACTTGGAGGGTTGGTATTTTAATGCAGCTGGTTGAATGGCGTATTGGTGGCAATATGTTTAATTTTGCCAAAGACTTCCTGTCTGACCGGTACCTTAAAGTTAGAATTGGGTCTACCTTCTCATCAGAGTATCTTCAGGAAGAAGGCATTTACCACAAGGAGTGTGCTTAGTCCAACCTTTTTTAATATTGCCATTAATGGTTTACTTGAACATCTCCCTGTTGGAGTAACTGGTCAAGCATTCGCGATGATATTGTTATCGTCTGTAGTGAAGCTACTGCATTTGAGAGCTTGTGTACTAAAGTTCAGTTTGCAATTAATGCTGCTACTTCCTGGCTAATAGTAAAGGTTTCAAATTTTCTGCAGAAAAAACTAAAGCTATACGTTTTTGCAGAACACGAAGAAGGAAGAGATTCCAACCTTATTTTTAGAAGTTCTATCTTGCTTTATGAAGATAAAGTCAAATATTTAGGAATTATTTTTGACAAAAAATTGACTTTTGCTGAACATATAAATGAGACTGTAGTAAATGTTAACAGAGGTGCAATATTCTTAAAGTTGTTAGTAACCTGAATTTTGGAGCAGACCGTACTACTTTATTAAGAATTTATCAGGCACTATGCTTGAGTAGATTGATTATGGATCTCAGGTTTATGGCTCTGCATGTAAGACCTTGTTAGTAAGCTGGGATGTAGTACACAATATGCATTGCGTATTTGTACAGGTGCTTTTAAAACGTCTCCTGTTGAGAGCCTTTAGGTAGACTCTGGTTTTCTTCCTCTTTTCATTCGGAGGGAGGAACAAGGTCTCCGATATTTGTCAAGAGCACTAACCTCTCAATCTAATCCAAATTTTAAGTATATAAAACGTCCTGTTGACAGAGCACCAACTAACCTACATTGCCTAAGCCCCTTGAAGTTAGATTAAACATAAGTGCGAGAGAGGTAGGCCTTATTCCTCCACTGGTTTATGGAAACTACATTTTCTAAATTCCCTCCTTGGTGTAGGCCTCCTTTAGATATTTGCCAAGTTAGAGACAACAAAAAGATCAGCTCAAGTGTTCAGCTTAAAGTAGCTTCTTGGCCCATGTTTCTGAGCATAGTAACTCGATTGCTGTATATACAGATGGATCAATCATCAAATGGAGTTGGATGTTCTGTCATCGTTGGTGAGAGAACAATTACAAAAAGCCTCCCTATTAAATTCTCAATTTTTAATGCAGAGATTTTTGCTATTTTTAGTGTTTTGAAATTTATTTTTAGTACAGGTAGCACTGGGGATCTCTATATTATTTATTGTGATTCCAGAGCCTCCCTAGCTGCACTCCAGAAGTTGACGCCATCTAAATCAACTCGTCCAAGAGGTTGCAGGATTGGCTGGTCCTCCTGCATTCTCGAAAACGCATCGGTGTGAAGTTTTGTTGGGTTCCCTCGCAGTGTGGGGATTCGTGGTAACGAGCTGGCTGATACAGCCGCTAAGCAGGGCAGCTTCCTCCCGGGTTCTTACTCTGTGAGGGTTCCCTGTGAAGATTTTAAACTTTTTATTAAATCATTTTGTAGGATTAAGTGGCAGAATCACTGGTCCAACTTGAATAGTAATTTAAACTGAAATCGATCAGACCTTCTGTTCATCCCTGGTCACCTTCTGTTGGGATGGATAGAAGATCTAGTATAGTTTTAACACGCCTGCGTATAGGGCATACTTTTTTAACTCACCCCGGTATCTTTTAACTATGTGGAGCAGAGAGGCAGGTTCCTCAATGCTCCAATTGTAATGTTGGCATTACAGTGAGGCATATATTTTGTTGACTGTCCTTTATTTTAATCATAGACGTCGGTTTGGTTTTCACCAACAAACCTTTGTCAGATATTTTAGGAGAGGGTGCTCCCGTAGAATAGATTTTTAAATTTCTTAAGGAAATCCACTTGTTTTGATATTTGATATTTAATTGAGTATTTTAATAATGGAAGTTTATTTTAATAATTTGGATTAATTATATACCTTTTTTAGTAAATATATCTTGTTGATATATATGCGCTGAATGGCCTTTGCTCCGGCGCGTGGCAAATGGCCACAAAATTTATAAATTCAATTCAATTCTAAACCATTGGAGAATAGATTAAAACCTGATATACCCCTCGAGTAGGACTCCTTCTAGTGGTGAGGGGATAAGGGACCCTGGCTTCTATGGGAATGTTCGTGCATTCTATAGGTGCCCCAGGTCGTGACGGAACATCCTACAACCCTTTCTCTCTCACTTTTAATCCTTCTCTCTTTTCTTTCTTTCCTGAACCCTTCTCTCCAACCTCTAAATTTTGACTGTTTTTTGGACTGCTTTTTTCGACGACTTTTGGAATGGACTTAGCCAAGCTTTGACAGTCCTTCTGATTTGATGGAGGGTGAGGTTGGACGGCATTCCTCCTCACCCGTAGAACTGGAGTACCTGACGTGTCCGAACGAGGGAAAACTTTTATGTTAAACTCTGCACTCAGTGCTGGGTCTGATCTCAACGGACTGACGACCCTCAAGGCACTGGGTGTGGGGTGTTATATCTGGGTAGGACTCCTAGGGTGCTATATCACCCTCTATTGTGGCTCGATGGTGGGTATGGGGCCAACCTGGACGAATGTTCACACCTATGTCTGATGGATTTTTATTTAACCCCCTCTGTTGATGACTCTCGCCTGATTAAGGATTCCGCATTAGGCTCTCCACTCGACCAAACACCGGGACACCGGGGTGTAAATACTGGTGGTGTAAATGAAAATCTAAGAGTTGTATATTGTAGTAATATAAGTGATAAAGTCGATTTTGACATATTACATAATTACATGAAACAGTTTGGCAAGGTAGATAGAATAAAATTACGAATTGTTAAAAGTCCCATCTCTTATGAAAGCTACATAACCTTTTGCAAGCTGAATATGCCTCCAAAGCTCTAGAAAATCTTGATGGTAAAAATGTCTTTGGTTCAGTTTGCCATGCGAAGTTGTTTATATAAACAATTTGGAAGAGGAGAATCTTGGACGATATTCATATCTTCACTAAATTCGAAAACTCCTCTGACTCTAGTTTGGAAGAGAGTTAGAAAAAAAAGCAGGCAAGTTTACTCCTTGTCAACCTCCCGTTATCAAGGTGAATGGTTGTGAGGTAGCAGACCCCCAGTTAGTGGCAAATGAGTTTGCTAATCATTTTTGCTCAATGTTGCGAAGAAAAATGATGATAGACCCTATTCAGCTCAAAGACGGATAATAGAACAGGTCGATATTGATTTTAATACCTTAAGACATGAGCAATACAATGCTCCTTTTACTATTAGAGAATTTGAATCAGCCTTGAATAATGTAATGAATCAGCTCCTGGACTGGACGAAATAACATATTCAATGATTAAGCATACCCCTGAAAATACCAGACTTTTCATATTAAGCCTAATTAACAGAATTTACAGAGAACATATCTTCCCCAAGCTTTGGGAGAAGTTGAAATTACTGCCATTTGTGAAACCTGGAAAAGATCCATTCAAGACAGAAAATTATCGTCCTTTCGCATTAACTTCTTGTTTGTGTAAGATCATGGAAAAAAATGGTGAACACACGATTGATGTGGTACTTGGAAAGAGGTAAATATCTGTCGCCTGCTCAGTGTGGTTTTCGGAGTATGCACTCCACAACTGATGTATTGGTACGAATGGAATCTTCAATATGTGAAGCTTTTGCCAACAAGCAACATCACATCACTGTTTTCTTTGACCTAGAGAAGGCTTATGATACAACATGGAGATATGGCATTTTGAGGGTCCTTTATGAATGTAACCTGAGAGGCAATTTGCCCCTGTTTATTAGCTTTTTTAAAAATAGGATATTTCAGGTTCAGGTTGGAGCAATAATGTCTGATGTATTCAATCAGGAAGAAGGAGTACCCACAAGGAAGTGTTTTAAGTGTAACCTTGTTTGCCTTGGTAATCAATGGGGTTTCTAAAATAATTCCCCCAGATATAACATATACCCTTTTTTGTTGATGACCTATCAATTTCCTTTGTCAGCATCAAGGATGGCAGTGGCTGAACGCCGCCTTCAGCTCTGCATTGATAATACTAATAAAGTGGGCTGAGGTTAATGGTTTTTAGATTTTCCACGAGTAAAACTGTAACTATGCACTTTTGTCGTATAAGGGGAATCCACCCTGATCCAGATCTATTCATTCATAGGCAGAAGAATTCCATGTGTTGGTGAAACAAGGTTTCTTGGCTTGATTTTTGATAGCAAGCTGACTTAGATTCCACATCTGAAATATATTAAGGCAAAATGCTTGAAAGCAATGAATTTGCTGAAAGTCCTCTCTCACACTTCTTGGGGTGCAGACCAAACTCAGATGTTGAGATTTATATAAAGCCTTGGTCTTTTCAAAATTAAGTTATGGGTGTGAGGTGTACACTTCTGCAAAGCCAAATAGCCTTAAAATGCTCAACTCAATTCATCATGGAGGAATACGGTTGTGTACTGGAGCATTTAAATCATCTCCCACCGAGAGCATGCTTGTAGATGCTGATGAGGTGCCACTGGATTTTCATTACAAGCGTCTGCTGGTTCGGAGCTGGTATAGATTCCAGAGGCTACCTAAGTCTTTTAACCAGCATTTGTATGAGAAATGAAAGGCATTGGCAGTTTTATGAAATCACCCCAAGCAACCTCATCCATTCGCTTTTAAAGTCCATACCATTGTGCGTGAATTAAACATGCCAAGGGTCGAGATTTTACAGCAAAATATTCAGTTAGTACCCCCTGGAACTTCCAGAGGTAAATTCTGCAGATATTTCAATTTACCAAAACAGAATTGTCCAGTGAGGCCACGCGGTCAATATTTTTAGAACATTCCTTGCAACATGACGACTCCACTGCAGTTTTCCCCCCAGATGCTGAAGCCTTGCCGAGGATGGGGGGCTTAGGGTTCAGCAGCTGGGCCCTGATGCCTGGTGGGAACTACTCTCGCTGGGCCTTGGTGCCCAGCTGTTGATCCAACTAAATAAGTCAGCCCTTTTCCTTTTACTAAAACTTTTCTTCCTTCTGCTTCCTCTCTCTATAAGGCACGGTTTTTATGTTGATGACTTGGATTGGTTTTTGGACATGATTTGGACTTGTTCATTGGATTTGATGGAGGGTGAGGACGGTTGGCATGCCACCTCACCCGTAGAACTCGAGTACCTAACGTGGTCGAGCGAGGGGAAAAGTTTAGATGTCAAACCCTTCTCTTAGTGCTGGTTCTGATCTCGACGGACATCATGACGCCTTAAGCACTGAGGGTGGGGTGTATATCTGGGTGGTACCCCTAGGGCAGCCGGCCCTATGTGGGATAACACTGTCCTCTAAATGTGGCTCCATGGTGGGTGGGGGACTACCTGGACGAATCATCAATTCTACGTCTTATGGACACACTAAAACCTTCTGTTGACGACTTGGGCAAGGATAAGGACAAGGGAAATTTTGGTAATTCTTCCATTGTGACTTTGGAGCCTTTTTCTAATGAGCTCCTTGTTACAAACATTTTGTATGTAAAACCAGTCCCTTTAGACTGGAATTATGATACCTTATTTAATAAATTTTGTAAATTTGGGAACGTAAAAGAATTACGGAATAGACTTGGCAAAAATTATGGTTGTTTTGAATTTTGGATATTTTTCAACAACGAATTGGAAGCTCACAGAGCCTACAGAGAGTTTAGGTCAGACTCTATGAGTGTTGGACTTGTAGAGGCGGAAGAGGTCCCTAGGCATCTTGAGATATATAAACCACCAACTGAAACTAAAGATTCAAGTAAAATAATAAGTAAAACCTCCAGATCACCAGACCCAGCTAAGTGGTTGATCATTACAACACATGGTGAGAGAGGCAACCTCTTCAAGGTGAAAAGATTGGTAAGAGCCAGAAGATCGGCAATGTTGGGAGCCCAGAAGTAACTCGCTTTGGGCGTAATAGTTTTTTAGTTCATGCCAAGACCAATGTTCAATCAGTAATGCTCCTAAATTTAAAGCTTAATCCCGAAGATATGATAAAAGAGGTAAAACCTCACTATAATTTTAGTTATGCAAAGGGTGTCATCTTCATGAAGATTTTACATGAACTGGTCGAAGAGGAAATTTTGGAGATGTGTCCAGACGTGGTTTGGAAGGTTTTCAAGGTGCCCCCGCTCGTCTATGATTATTTTAACATTTGTAAGTCCTATTTTGCCATCTGAAATTGTTTCTTGACAATGAATTATGAAAGTTCGTCCATATAGACCGAGAGTGCTCCAGTGCTTTAATGTTTTGGCTTTGGACACTCCTCAAATATTTGCACCAGAAATAAACTTTGTGAATCGTGTGGCAAGCCTGAGCACGAGGAATGTTCTGAACCGGTAATTTGTGTGAACTGTAAGGGTGACCATCGAGCCCGAGATAAGAAATGCAGTGAATTTAAAAAAGAACAGGAGGCATTACTTAAATCTATTGCTGAACACATCAGTTGTGGGGGCAGCCAAGAAGCTGTTGGGAAAGAAAACTTATTCAGATGCCTTGATCCCCACCAGTGGCCCGGCACCTTGATGTGGTGGTGGGGCTTGTGTGGTGCAAGGATGAACTGGGCTACAGTAGCGGAGTAGTGCTCTACCCTGGCAGGTCTAACCATGCTACACAGGCCAGTTCTGAGCATCCAGACTAAGATCGGTCCACTTTTGAGCCTTCTCCTATTTTCAATCCTCAACTTCTTCCCCTGTCATGAGTGACCATTAGTTGACAACCTTGGACCTACATTGGATTACGGCTCTGACTGCTCTTCTGATTTGATGGTGGGTGAAAGAGGAATGACATGTCTCTCCATCCGTAGAATTTCGGTACCTGACGTGCCCGAGCCGAGGGGAAAGTCTTATGTCAAACATGGGCCCCCAGATCTGGGTCTGATCTCGACGGACTGATGACGCCTCAAGTTCTGGGAGCCATGTGTATAACCAGGTTGTAGCCTCTAGGGGTGGCCACTTAAAGTTGCATAACACATCCCTCCCTTGTTGGGCTCCGTTTTACTGAGGAATATGGTGGGCGGAGGACTACCTGGCGGAAAATTACAGTACTCGTATCTATGGATGATACATTGGCCCCCATTGTTGACCACCCTGGAATGGACTTGGAACTGGCTCAGGAAAATGTAAACAAAGAAGTAAACGATGATTCTAGATCCGTACCCAAATCAAATATAATAACTATGGAACCATACTTTAATGCCACAAAAGGAAATTCCTCCAGTAATATTTTGATGAAAAAAAAGGAAAATATTAATAGTTTTCGAAACAGACGACCTAAATACAGAGCAGATCCTACATTAGTACACTTTGACTCATTATTTGGATATGGCACTTGGCCAAGATACTTAGTTTTTAAAACAGAAACCGAGCTGACAGCTGCTAAATTTGAAAATATTTTATTAGCTCAGTACCCAACCAAAGAAATGACTTTTAGATCTATAACAAGAAAAGAATGGATAGTGGAAGCTACCACAAAACTTCAATCAGAAAATTATCAAATGCTTAATAATATGAATGGGATAAATGTCACAGTCGAAAGACATGACAAGTTGAACAGCATTGAGGGAACAGTAATGTTACCACCCAATAATGATTGTGATGGCCTACCAGATGAGACATTGTTATTGAACTCATTAAAAATTAGATATCCTAATATTGAAAACGTAAAAGTATATGAAATCCCAAATAAAAGACAGCAGGGAAAAAAATTGAGAATAGCTAAAATTAAATTTGAAGGGCAGACACTTCCACCTAATATTAAAATAGAAGGCCAGAGAAGAGAGGTATTACCCCATGTACCAAAGCCTCTTCAATGCACAAATTGCTCTAAGTATGGACATACAAAAAACAAATGTAGAAATGAACCAATTTGTGCATTCTGTGGTTCAGAAGATCATGAAACCACCTGAACTGTGGCGTTCCCAAATGTTGTAATTGTGGACAGACCATCATGGCGAGATCAAAGATATGCCCATTCTACATATATAACACTGAATTAAAACTACTAATAAGCAGGTCTGGCATGTCAATTCCAGAAGGAAAGCAAGAATTAAAATCAAGAGGTTTAATGGACCCTGCTAGAAATAAATCATATCGAGACGCTGTAGAAAAAGTAATGCCCAAGAAACATTTTATAATACCTGGAAAAACTAATGAAAAACAAACAACGAGGTCATCAAACTTAGAAATTATTACAAAAAATCTCTTGGGAGAATCTAGCAATACAGTATCAATAAGCAACCCTTATGACGTACTAATGAAAGATGAAGAATTGCCATCTCTATGACACTGGTAATGAAGATCATGCTGAACAAACAAGAAGAAAAACGAGAGAGAAATAATTTTCCCCCCCAAAAACTCTAATTAATACTAATGACGTCAAGAAGAAGAAAATGCCTAAAATCAACAGGAAAACATCCCCTAATTTAGATAATAATGATGAAATAAGTCCTTCACCAGTCTTTCCAAGTAAATTTCAAGCAATGAATTCTTCTATAGTTTTTCAAAGTAAATCTGAAGAACTAAACCCTTCGCCAGTCTTTCCAAGAAAATTTAAAGACAAATTTCAATCTGTCCAAGGAAGACAAAACTAATTGTGAATGTCAGCAGTGTATCCAAGAAGGCGTAACACCTCCAACTGAATCTCACCATGAACGGTGTGGATGCCATACATGTTTTTTGCAAGATTGCAAAGAAACGAAACCTTTTAAATAAAGAAAAATTGATAAACGTGATAAGGAATTTCTTAGCTAGAAAAGATAACATCTCAAGCCAGCTAGAATTACATACCAAAGATTGTATGTGATTAGACACTTACAGTACTACTCGGGAGAAGTAAAATAGCAGTGTTAGACAATTTCTTAGCCAAACAAGAAGAAATTAAATTCACCACTGAATCAGAAGATAACACAGAAATGTCAAAAACCCAAAAGAAAAAGCTAATTAAGCGAATAATTACCCATAGTTTAAAAAAAATATATATAATTTATATATATATAAAACCAAATATACAAAATAATCTTTTAACTTTCGTTCCATTCAATTATACTATTATCCAATGGAACATAAACGGTCTGAAAACACGAATGCACTTGGGTGAAATACAAAGACTCCTAAGCAACATGAACCAATGTGCATATGTTTACAACACGTTAATAATCCAGTCCCATCAATATGTAATTACTTTCTGGCATCCTCCGTTTCAGGAGAAGGCAAGTTAGGAACAGCAATATATGTTCATAATCGTGTAACCTATGATAAAGTTACAGTTAACAATAATTCATTTCAAATATCTTCAATTTCGCCTGCATATGATCAAACAAAACTAGCATTTTAGTCTGCAGTCTATTATAATCAACCTAATGAAAATTATGATATGGCTCAATTATCAAATATTTTATCACAATTCAATGAGCCAATTCTAGTTTTAGGTGATTTTAATGCTCACCACCCTTTATGGGATGCCAGTACCATCGACGCAGATAGAGCAGGTAAAGACATAGAAAATCTAATACTTAACTACAACTACTGTTGTCTGAATGAAAATGAAATCCCAACATACTTTTCAAAAACTCATGGGACCCCTATCATCTGTAGACCTGTCTATTTGTTCCACTTCGTTAGTAGACAGATTAGAATGGAATACTCTGGATGACCTTTATACTAGTGATCACTACCCAATCGTAATCACATGTCTTGAAGATAATCATCAACAATTTGTACCAAAATTATTTTAAAAAAGCTGATTGGAAAGTATGATTTAATTACTAAAAATGTTTCCCCTTTCCAAAGTAACAATGATCACAATGAAATTAATGAATATTTTACAGATTTCGTAATTAGTTCTGGAAATAAATCAATACCAATGACAACTTTGTAAGCCCAAAATAAATCCTGTTCCATGGTGGTCTAGAGACTTTCAGATATTATCATACTGAAGCACAGATGAGTAGACGATTAGACAGACTAAAACCAAAGATATAACAAATTATATAAAAGTAATAGATATACATTGAAAGGGTTAGTATTAATAGCTATGGAAATTGATTATATCAAACCTTTATTGATAAAATATCTGCTCAAAGTTCAGGAAAAAAAGTTATTAGCAATAGGAAATCATCTTGGCATAATTACGTCGCAGACTTCTCCGGTGACACTGTTAAACAAATGTGGGATAGATTTAGAAAAATTAATGGCAAATATAGTCGATCACCTAGATCCCCAATATTACATAATGGGAAAAAAGTTCATGATTTAAAAGATATATCAAATATATATAGGTCGCCACCTAGAATCAGTAGGCATAGCTTGAATTTAGATGAACATTTTCGCATTAGGAAAAAGAATGAAGAGAAACATATAATTAATTTGAAACAAGTCAACAATTATACTACAATGTCCCATTTACATAGAAGAATTTGATGCTGCGCTAAAAACTTGTAGTAACTCTGCCCCAGGAAAGGATAATATCTCTTTTGAAACTCCTTATACATCTGAACATTAAACAGCCAAAGAATACTTATTAAAATTTTATAATCACTTATGGAAAAAGAAACTACTTCCCAAAGCATGGAAACATGCTATTGTAATTCCTATACCCAAAACCTGGCAAAGATCCAACATCAGCAAATAATTATAGACCTATATCACTAACTAGTTTGTCTTTGTAAACTCATGGAAAAGATGGAAATAAATAATAGACTCATATGGTATTTAGAGAAAAATAAAGTTCTAGCAGCAACTCAATCTGGAAGTAGGAAAAATCATTCAACATTAAACTCATTAACATCACTAGAGATCAAATCAAAAGAGGATTTGTACAAAAGAAAATTACTGTCGCAGTCTTATTCGACATTCAAAAGGCTTATGATACAACATGGAGATATTCAATCTTAAATCTCTATATGACATAAATCTAGGGGTGAACTCCCAATTTTTATACGAAATTTCCTAACAAGAAAGAACATTCCAGACTAAAATTGAAACGGTATTATCAGAAACATTTGAAATAAAAGAAGGTATCCCACAAGGCAGCGTACTAAGCAGCACATTATTTGCATTAGCAATCAATAATATTGTTAAAATTGCTTCCAAAAGATGTAAACACAGCTTATATGTTGATGATTTTGCCATTTTTTACACTTCAAACAACCTACGCCACATCCAAAGAATTTTAAATATCTCCATAGCTAAAATTGAACAATGGGCATTATCTGTTGGATTTAAATTTTCTGTTGAAAAAACACAAAGCAATAACATTTTATAAGGATCAGCGCTGGCTCAAAAATCAAGTTATATCTCTTACCATGAATAACACTCCCATCCAATTTTATCCAGAAGTTAAACTTCTTGGGCTTATATTTTGACAATCATTTGAACTGAAGGCCCATGTGAAACATACCAAAGCAAAGGCCTTGAAAGCTTTAAATATATTAAAAAAATTAGCCCACACTTCATGGGGTGCTGATAGAGAAACATTATTGAAACTTTATAAGGCTACAGTTCTACCAATATTAGAATATGGCAGTCCAATTTATAGTTCTGCTAGTGAGACAACTCTCAAAATGCTAGACCCAGTGCATCATCTTGGGCTTCGTTTAGGCCACTGGAGCATTCAAATCATCACCAGTCCAATCGTTGATTGTAGAAAGTGGAGAATGCCACTATCTTATAGATTCAAAATAACAACGATGTGCAGAGCTTTAAAAATTGTAAATAGTCCCAGCAAAAACCAAAGATTTATTTAAAGATCCAGATTGTTTTCTGGAATACAAAATTATCCCATCCTTCTTCCCCGTTAGAGCTAATAGATTATTTAAATGACAATGACCTTTATAATATTAAAGTTTACAATTTTAGCAAAATAATGCCCCCCCATGGTTGATAAGTGCTCCCCAGATATGTAGGAAATTGTGTACAATACCCAGTAATAAATTGAATAATCCCCTTGTTATGCTCTGGAACATATCAAGATACACAATAATAATCACATATATACTGATGGTTCCAAAGATGATATGGGAGTTGGATTCGCTGTTTACGGAAACAATATAAAGATCCAAGTCTCCTTACAAAGCAAAGCATCAGTATTCACTGCTGAATTACTAGCAATAAAAACAGCATTAACAACTATATCTGAAAACCAGTTTAGTGAAGTAACCATCTTTAGCGATTCACTAAGTTCAATAACTGCAATAAGCTCTTATACTCCAAAAAACAAAATTGTAAATGAAATTAGACATATATTACATGAAATGAAAAGACAAAAAATATCTGTTACTCTATGTTGGATACCATCTCATATAGGATTAGAAGGCAATGAAAAAGCAGATACTTATGCAAAAGAGGCTAGAACACTCCCAATATCAGCAGAATTATTGCCACTAGAAAGATTATATTAGGCACAGCAAGTCGGTTATTAAGAAAAAATGGCAAAATAACTGGGGGGAAAACCATCCTACCAATAAATTTAAGAGAAATAAAAGAAACTGTAGACCCGTGGCCATCATCCTATCAGAAATGCCGCAAGAATTCAGTAATATTGACACGGCTAAGAATTGGTCACACCAAACTGACACATGGTTACCTAATGAGTAACCCCCATGCCCCTATACCTATGTGCGAAATATGTAATGTACAAATAACAGTAAAACATATTTTTAAAATCTGTCCCAAAATATAAAACCCAAAGAGACATCTTATTCAGAGATATTCTTTTTAAAGAAATATTATCAGAAAGTGACAAATTTTTTCACTATTTAATATTTTAAAATTCCTTAAATTTTAATAATTTATACGACAAAATATAATATATAGTAATTTATAATAATAATTCCAGATCGTATTATTTTATTTTTTTTTTTAGATAATATATATTCCAGATAATAAATATTTAAATCTATTTATAATTTTCTATAATACTTTATAACTACTATACCTGATTTTAAATAACATGTCTAATCCTTCGGCCAGCCCTAGGAGAGTTAATATTAACTCAGTGGTCTGGTTAAACTAAAGTAAAAAAAAAAAAAAAAAAAAAAAAGATGCCTTGAAGGCACAACAGCCGGATATTGCTACTTCTGGTGCCCCTTCTGGTGGTGCTCCCGGGGGCCCTAATGGGGTTTCCCATGCCCTCTCTGGTGGGGCTCCCCGTGCCCCCCCTGTTGGGGCTCCCCGTTGCCCCCCTGTTGGGTTCTCCCCGTGCCCCCCTTTGGTGGGGTTTCCCACGCCCCCTCTGGTGGGGCTCCCCACGGCCCTCCTATGGGGCTTCTCATGGCCCCTCATGTTGTAGAGACTCTGGTCAAGCCAGGGGACCCTGTTGGTTCAAGGGTTCAAGCCAGATCTCAACTTTGTTGACGACTTCTCTCTGACAGGGACATTGCCTGACATTGAGCCCTCACCTGATCCTGTCATTACAGTGCACCGTGGAGATGACGGTGAGGAGATAGAGGCCCTCTTTATTCGTCAGAAGAGGGCCCTTTCTCCCTCTTCGCCTCATTCTCGGTCACTCGGCCATCATAGGAAAAATAAAAGCAAAAACTGGAAGGCAAGTGAAGGCCCATCATCTAAAAGATATCTACACCCAGATCTAGATCAAGTAGTTCTGGTAAAACTGATAAGATCTCTCTCACCAGGACTCAGATTCCTAAATTGGTAGAAAATTTTAAGATCCCATCTTCTAAATAATGGCTCTCATGCATGGAACATCCGTGGCTTTATACCAAATAGAGAGCAAGTCGGGTTCTGTTTAAGGAACATAATCTATCTGCGATGTGTCTACAAGAGACAAAGTTGGGAGAGCACACTCCCAACGTGGGTTTTAATTATTCATTTCATAGGTCTCCACCCCTGATAGGTGTACGTGCTCAGGGAGGCACAGGCATCATAGTCCATACGTCTATTAATCACAGAGTTGTTCAGTTGAACACTGTGTTGCAGGCTTGTGCAGTTCAAATTTTCATTATAAATGGATCACAATTTGTTCTCTCTACCTTGATACCATCATTGCGGAAAATTAGATTGGCAGGGTATGCGCAGGAAATCCCCCGTCAGCACTAGAATTAACCGTATCTTACCAGACTTAATAGGACCAGCTTTCCTAAACCCCCCCCCTTCATTCTGATGGGGGATTTTAATGCCCAAACACAACCACCCTCTTGGGGAGAGCCCAACACTGCGGACCAGGTGGGGTTTTAATAATAGAACAGCTGCTTGACTTAAATGACATCACTTTAATGAATGATGGTTGCCCTACAAGACATGATGTTTTTCATAATTCTGATTCAGCCATTGACCTCACTATCTGCTCTTCGTCTTTGAGGTTAGATTACCAGTGGTAGTAGACCAGAATGATCATGGCAGTGATCATTGGCCCATTCATTCATTAAAGTTTATGAAAACTATTCCATCTCCATGTTTACCAAAATGGAAGGTAGGGGAGGCTGACTGGGGATTATTCAAAAAAACTACTGAAGTTGATCAAAAGATAAAAGATTTTCAGAGCCCAACATCTGCTTATGAGTATTTAATCAGTATATTGCTGTGTGGTGCCATGCTGTCTATTCCTCGAACTTCTGGTAAGCCTCGGCGTCCTCTATACCTTGGTGGAGCGATTCATGCGCCTTGAGCCGAAAGATAACTAGAACTTGCTACAAGAGATATACGTAAATTTCCTTGCTTGGTCAATAAATTATCTATAAAAGAGCTCTTGCTAAGCAAAAGAAAACATTTAAGCAAGCAAAGAGGGAATCGTTTATCAGATATATAAGTGAATTAAAATATGATTCCCCTATGTCATTAGTCTGGAACAGAATCCGAAAGCTGCAAGGGAAATTTTCTCCACATCCCTTGCCTATATTGAAAATTGATGGCTTCCTCATATCTGATTCTGGAGAAGTTGCAGAAACCTTTGGTAGGCATTGTTTCTCCAGTATATCTAGTGCCCTACATTACTCTCCTGCATTCAGGAATATTAGGGACGGTACCACGGTTGTTCCTGCTGTTAGTTTAAATTTAGAGTCATATAATCTTCCTTTCACCATGAAAGAATTGGATCATGCAATCTCGTTGTCTTCCCCAACATCTCCTGGAGAAGATGATATACTGTACTCAATGATTTTTAATCTGCCTAGAAGTACAAAAGAATTTCTTTTAGACATTTTAAACAGTTTTTGGCTTTCAGGAACTTCACCAGAGTCTTGGAAGATATCGATTATTGTACCTGTTTTAAAACCTTTTAAAGATTCCTTCCTTCCTAAGAATTATAGGCCAATTGCTCTAACTAGTTGTGTTAGCAAGATTTATGAGAGGATGGTCAATGCTCGACTTGTGTGGTATTTGGATTCAAAGAATCTTCTATCTAATCGGCAGTTTGGCTTTAGGAAAAATAGAAGTACTTCTGACCCTTTGATGTTCCTTACTCGGGAGATACAGAATGCTTTTGCTGTGCAAAACCAGACTGTTGCAGTGTTCTTTGACCTTGAAAAAGCCTACGACACTACCTGGCGAGGGGGTATCCTTTTGCAACTTGTAGAGTGGGGTGTTGTGGGTAATTTGTTCTATTGTCTGAAAGATTTTTTATCAGAACGTTTCCTGAAAGTAAGAGTGGGCTCTTACATTTCTTCTGCCTACCCTCAAGAGAAGGGTTACCTCAGGGAAGCGTCCTTAGTCCAACACTCTTTAATGTAGCTGTCAACGGCCTACTAGAACAAGTCCCTGTCGGGGTGCATGGTCTGGCCTTTGCTGATGATTATGCAATAATCTGTAGTAAGTCTACAGCTGTCGAAGCTTGTCAAATGATTCAGACTGCTATTAATGCTTCAACATCATGGGCCAGTGCTAAAGGGTTCAAATTTTCAGCAGAAAAAACCAAGCTATAAGATTTTGTCGATTAAGAAGAGTGGAAGAGATCCCTACACTGTTTTTAAATGATTCGATTTTACCTTATGAAGATAGCATTAAGTACTAGGTGTTACATTTGATAAAAAATAAACTTTTACTCAACATGTTAATGAAGTTGTATGTAACGTGAAGCTTCGTCTTAATATTCTTAAAGTCGTGTCTAATTTTAATTGGGGGGGCAGATCGAATCACCCTCTTGAGGATGTATCAGGTTTTATGCCTAAGCAAAATTGATTATGGTTGCCAAGTTTATGGTTGTGCGTGCAAGACAACACTGCAGAAATTAGATGTTGTCCATAATATGGCTTTACGTATTTGTACGGGAGCCTATAGAACTTCACCAGTAGAAAGCCTATATGTTGAGTCAGGTTTTCCCCCATTATGTATCCGTAGGGAGGAATTGGGCTTGAGAGTCCTATCAAGAGTACTTACGTCAAAGCTGAACCCCAACTATAAGTACGTTAGAGAACCATCTGATAGAGCCCCAAATAGACCTAGACTGCCAAAGCCGCTTGAAGTTCGACTAGCCAGCTCTGCCAGGGAGGTGGGATTACTACCCCCTGCAGTAGCTGAAATTTCGCCCTCAAAGTTTCCTCCTTGGAATAGGCCTCGCATAGAAATCTGCCCAATTAGGGACAGCAGGAGCAACAGTTCTGGTGATCAGTTGAGGGCAAGTTTCTTGGATCATGCTTCTGAACATGGTGATTCTCATCATATATATACTGATGGCTCGAAGGGTTCTGATGGTGTTGGCTCTGTAGTGACTAGTGATAATATAATTAAAAAGAAGCTTCCATCTAATTCCTCTGTTTTTACAGCTGAACTGCTGGCAGTTTTGACTGCTCTTAAATATGTTTTTTATAGTTCTTGTACTAACAAGGTTTTTACCATTTTTACTGATTCTTTGAGTGTTTTATCTTCTCTCAAAAGCCTAGTCTCTTGCCACCCTTTAGTGCAAGAAGTACAAGATTGGTTTTATCTTTTAAATAATAGAAGAGGATTTTTCTGTTAGGTTTTGTTGGGCTCCGTCCCATGTTGGAATTGTTGGGAATGAGCGAGCCGCCACACTGCTGCTAAGGCTGCAACTAGGCTTAGGCACATTTCCAACATGGGCGTCCCTGTATCTGATTTTATAAGTACCATTCGATTTTATTGTAGAGACCAGTGGCAGGCCCACTGGTCTACTTTAGATAATAATCTTAATTAAAGTCGATTAGGCCTTCTGTTCATCCTTGGCTCATTGCCGGATGGATAGAAGGTCTGAGATAGTTTAGCTAGATTACGCATTGGCCACACTAAATATACTCTCGGGTATCTAATGATGAGTGGAGCGGATAGGCAGGTTCCTCGCTGTTCCACTTGTCATGTGGATTTGACTGTGGTGCATATTTTGGTGGAGTGCCCTCATTTTGAAACCAACCGTAGAGCTTGTTTGCTGGCAAATAAGACTCTTGCCGATATTTTAGGTGAAGGTGCTCAGGCAGAGCAAATTATGACATTTTTGAAAAATATTGGTCTTTTTTATGAATTGTAATTTTCTCTTAATTGTTTTAGGTTTCTTGTTTGGTTTTTATGAATGAATGATTTGTATGTTAATCGGTTGTGTGTATGTTTGTTTGTACGACAGTGACTTTTATTCTTAAAGATATATATGCGCTGAATGGCCCCTCGGCTCCGGCGCTTGGCTATGTGCCATAAATTTTATAATCTATCTATCTATCCACTGCAGTTTTCATGGACGGCTCAAAGTCAGATGCTGGCGTCTGCTTTGGTGTAGTCTTCCCTGATGTAGAGGGGAGTGGCAGGTTATCATCTGTTGCATCAATTTTTACAGCAGAGTTATATGGAATTTTAAAGGCTTTAAAGGAAGTTTTAATTCGGAATGAAAGTAATTTTATTATATATTGTGACTCAAGAAGTGTTCTTCAGTCACTGGAATCTTTTAACCCTTTAAACCCTCTGATTTTAGATATATTGGGAATGGCTGCTTTTACTAAAAAGAAGAGGAAAAGAAATAAGTTCTGTTGGGTGCCTTCTCATGTTGGGGTGGCTGGGAATGAGAAAGCTGACCAACTTGCAAAGTCTGCGGTCAGCTCCCCAGAACCCACAAGATGCCTACTACCATATCGGGATTTGTATCCTCTAGTAGGTCAGAGAATTAAAAAATTTGGCAGTCCCAGTTGGGAGGATATTTTAAACAATAAAAAAATGCGTAGTATCACGTCTTCAGTGTCTCCTTGGTCATATCCATATATGCCAAGGAGACAAGAAACGATGTTGTGCAGATTGAGGATTGGACATACAAGACTTACCCATGGGTTCTTGATGTCTCATGAAAATCCTCCGTTTTGCGAGAACTGTACTGTGCCCTTGACTGTGAGACATTTGCTGGTTGAATGTCCCAGACTTGGGAATTTGAGACATAGTTTCATGTCTTGGGGTCGTGACAGAGTAGGTAATTTTATCCTAGCTACAATTCTTGGAAAGGATTGTAATATAGAGCAGTTATATATTTTTATGAGGAGCTGGCCTCCTTAACCAAATTTAAATTATATCAGATTGTCTATGTAAGAACTTTTATATATGAACAAAATTTTTATATAATATATTTTATAGATTTTTATATGAAATTTATCAAAAATTTAGTTTTTTTATATTTAATTTATTTCGGTGTCAATTACCCAGATGTTGTGACGCCAGATATAATACACAATCAATCAATCAATATGGAAGAGGAGGAGACAGACTATTTGCCCAGCAAATTTGAGGTTGATAGCCAAAAACACCTGGCAAAAGATGACCCAAAATTGATTTGGCATGTTGCAAATTACAAACAGGGCAAAGAAAACTTTCTAACAGCATGCAAGTATTTCAGAGGAAGATTGGTGCCATTCCTAAAGGCAATATTAAAAGATATGGTAAAGGAGTCTTGATCAAAGCAAATAACAATACTCAGATTAAGATGCTATCAAAATTCCAACTAACTGAAGATGGTAATATTTTAGATGTATCTCCTCATCGATCATTTAACATTAAACGGGTATAGTTTATAGCAGAGACCTTATATGAGTTTTGAAGAGAGGAAATATTAAAAATGTGTCCTACATATGTCATTAAAATTAGAAAATTGAAAGGCACTCAGCATGCCATTGAATTGACTTTCACTTGCTCCTACTTACCGGAATATATTGATATAGACCACTCTCGGGTTTGGGTTAAGCCATTTAAATATCGACCAACCCAGTGTTTATAAATGCTTTGAATATGGCCACGTATCAAACTCTTGTACAAAACCAGGAAAGTGCTTTGTGTGCTCTGGTGAACATGTAAAGGACAACTGCAAAGCTGATAAATACTGTCTCCACTGTGCTGGCAATCATTCTCCCAATTGGAGGGGCTGTCCTCAATATATTTTCCAACAAGAAGTTGTAAACACTGCTCATAATAACTTTATCAGCATAGGAGAAGCCAAACGCTTGTTCGAGGTGCTAACAAAAGTGCTGGATCCTCATTTGCTTCCACTGTTATGGGAAATAATGCCTTCCATCAGCATGCTAAACCCATCATTAAAAATAACACACCCTCTCAGGATATTTCAACTTCTGTGGAATGTAATGAACTTCAAAGTAAAGCCCTCTTGATTTGAGACTGCCTTGACGAAGTTATGCATTTTCAGCTGACTGCCCCTCGAGTAGGTTCCTTCACGTGGTGAGGGGGTAAGGGATCCTGCCTTCACTCTTGTGAAGGCCGGATCCTGACGGAACGCCTACAAACTTTTGGCAATAAATGGTGTGGACATTTCCACTTTCGTCTAATTTAACTACTAAGGTGAGTCTGAGAAGGGATCGTTGGTTAGGAAGGGTTTGCATTTGAAGCTAATAGTGGGAGTTGTGGTGTTGAGTCACCACCTGATATGGTTTGGACCTGAGAGTAAGTAATGGGATTTTCCATTGCTATCTTGAGGGCGGAACCATCTCCAGGGACTGGCTCATCGGAATCCAGGGGAGCTGGTTTTCTGGGGTGGGACTCCTGGCTTTTGTCCGGAAGCCCACCAATACGTTTGTGGTGGGGAGATGATTGCCCATTAGTGGAATCAGAGCTCCCAGCAGGCGGATTGGCTTATACCTGGGCCACCACAAACGTATTGGTGCTATCCTGTATGGGTAGGGTATGGGGTGTACCATTGGGAGTCAACTCTTACTAGTGCCATTGGTGGAGAATGTGAATACCTGAGTGACTCACGATACTTTCTTGATATAACCAAGTAGTAAGAGTTTTATTTTTTTTTTAGTAAACGAAATATGGATCCGGACTATGAACCCACATCCCCTGGGAAAATGGACTCACTGGCACCGTTGACGACTTCTGGCTCAAACAAAGACCATTCTTTGAACCCCCCAGATGCCAATAATAGTAGAGTGACGCATTTGAAAGTTATACATATGAAAAAAAATTCCACTTCAATGTAACTATGAGGATATCTCGACATCTTTGAACATGTTTGGCAATATAGCAGAGATTCGTATGAACTTTCTTGACACAGAAGGAAAATGGAAGCTTGGGTAACATTTGATAAACATGAAGATGCTTTTAAAGCAACCTGTAGTATTGATACCTTGAATGTATGTAACTCATTAGTTAAAGGAGCCTTGACGGATAAAGCCCCAAGAAACTTAGACATTTATAAACCTGCAGAATGGAATCCAATCAACTCCAATAGTAGCAACGTTGACAAAATAAGAGTCCCCCAACCTCCTAAATGGCTGGTAGTTAAAGCCAAGGAGACGTCACTATTACAAGTTTAGTAGATACCTTCAGCAAAAAATAGGTGGCATAATGAGTGGTGACATTACTAGATTTGGTAAGAGCTCTGTACTTATTCATGCAAAATCTAAAACTCAGTCACAGATGCTAACAATGATGAAAGTTGATAACAACGATATAATAGAGAAAATTAGTCCTCACCTAAATTTTAGCTATGGAAGAGGTGTGGCTTTTGATAGAGACTTGTACGAGTTTACTGAAGAAGAAATTTTAGATATGTGTCCACCAACTGTATGGAAAGTGAAAAAGGTCCCAAATGGCAACATGATGATTTTTACTTTTGAAGACAGTAATGTACCATCTCATATAGTAATAGAAAATGAAAGAGTGCGAGTTAGACCTTTTCAACCAAAAGCATTACAATGTTTTAATTGTTTTAAATTTGGTCATCCATCTAAAGTTTGTAAAAATAATAAGATGTGTAATAATTGCTCTGCCCTAGACATGGCCCATGCTCAGATATACCTAAATGCATTAATTGTCAGCTAGAGCACAATCAGTTGATAAAATATGTGAAGAATTTAAAGTTGAAACAGCAGCAGTTAATAACGCATATACAGAGCACATCAGTATTGGACATGCAAGACGACTCTTGGGAAGAGCCAAGAGTTATTCTAAAGCCCTTACTACCACAAGGGCTCCTTCCTCATCCTCAATGAAGGATGCCTCAGCCCCTGTGGTTCAACATTCCACCACTAGGGCTCCACTCCAATCTGCTGATCCTTCCTCATCCTCAATAAAGGATGCTTCTACTCCTGTGGCCCGACATACTGGGCCAAGTGCTCAGCCTAGTAAGGTTAGAGCACAATCGGCAAAGACGGATAAAATAAACGTTCCATATAACAAACTGGATATCTCCCTCAAACCTCCCTCTACTCCACCTTCTGCATTATCTCAGGCAGAATCTCTGCCTGATTTAATGGAATTAGAGGGAAAAAAAACAAATGAAGAGGGTAAGAACACCCTCATCCTCTCCTCCATTAACTCCAACAAAAGACAAACCAAAATCAATGAGCAAACTGGCGAAGAAAACAATCGTCATCAAAAATTTTACAAGCAAAGCTTCCCATCCACTAAGCATTCAAAAATGACCTTGAATAGAGGACTACCCTCCAAAACCTAGACACCTTCTCTTCAATTTTACAGTGGAATTGTCAGGGACTTCGTGCAAAATATGAGGAACTTAAAGTGTTACTCTATAAATACTCCCCTATTGCTGTATGTTTACAAGAAACAATGCTTGATGTCCACACACCTTGCCCTAGAGAGTATACATCATATAGAACACAATATAATTTGGAAGTGGGAAGACATGGAGGTTGCCTTATTTATGTTCGCAGGGACCTTCCTCATTTTCCAATCCCACTAATACTCCTTTACAGGCTGTTGCGGTTCAAATTCACCTAAGACGAAAATACACATTCTGTTCCCATTTTCTTCCACCAAACAATCCCATCACTCGAGAAGAACTAATGATTTACTTCATCAGCTTCCACGACCATTTCTTCTCATGGGAGACTTAAATGGCAGACATCCTTTATGGGGAGATGTGACATCAAATCAAAAAGGGAATATTATAGCTTCCATAATAGAAAATGAAGATTTAGGACTTTTAAATACCGGAGAACCCACTCATTACCATATCCAGACAGGTACAGTCTCATGCTTAGACCTTACAATATCTAGTTCCAATTGCACGATGGATTTCAGATGGAAGACCAATGATGACTGGCAAAGCAGTGACCATGCTCCCATAATAATAAATTCCAATGATGACCCACCAGTTCAAAGATCTCCACGGTGGAATGTTGAAAAGCAGATTGGAACAAATTTCAAGAACTAAGCGAAATAGAAAGTGACGCAAATGACTTCCCAACGGCAGATGATGCAATCGATTTATTAAATGGGACATTCCATACAGCAGGTATGCATTCTATACCAAAAACTACAGGTCTTTTTAGGCGACGCCCAGAGTTCCCGTGGTGGTGTGAAGAGCTCACACTATTACACCGAGTCACAAGAACATCACTTACACGTTTATCGTATACTCCGAACTATAGCAAACATGATAATATACAAACAGAATAGAGGCGCGTTTTCGAAAGGCAATGAAAACTGCTAGAAGGCAGTCATGGGCGTCATTTGTTATCCGTCCCATTAACCACCGAACACCTATCTGCAGTATATGGGAAAAAAAATAAAAAAGATTGCTGGGAAATTTACTCCCAGTCCCCCCCCATACTTAAAGTTAATGACAACCTCATCGCCGACGCAAAAGATGTAAGTGATAAACTCGCCGATCATTTTGCACAAGTTTCAAACAAATCTGACAGTTCCCCTGGATATCAATATAGAAGAAGAGAAGAACAACTGCGATTAGACTTTTCCACAGATAAGATAGAGCCATATAATTTACCCTTTACAGAAAGGGAATTTGATGCTGCCCTGGCCGGCGAGCAGCAATAACACTGCCCCTGGTTCGGATGAAATTCCCTATCAAATGTTTAGGCATATTTCAAAAAATACAAAACTATTTTATAATAAGTATCATTAACGATTATGGAATGAAAGTAGCTACCCCAGTCATATGGGAATTGGCTTTTGTATTACCTTTTGTTAAACCAGGTAAAGACCCTTTTTCTTCAGTGGCTAGTTATCGACCAATAGCACTAACTTGCTGTTTATGCAAGTTGATGGAAAAAATGGTGAATACAAGATTTGTCTGGTATTTAGAGCGTAATGGTATTTTCTCACCCTCACAATATGGATTTAGAAAAATGCACTCGGCAGTAGATGTCCTACTGCAGCTGGAAACCTCCATATGTGAAGCTTTTGCTTCCAAGCAGCACCATATAACTATTTTTTTTGATATTGAGAAAGCTTATGATACTGCTTGGAGGCATGGCATTCTTAAGACAATTCATACCTGTGGTCTACGAGGAAAATTGCCCTATTCATTCAAGCATTCTTGAAATGTAGATATTTTCAAGTTAAAGTGGGTCAACATTATCAGATAGACGATGCCAAGAAGAGGGTGTCCCACAAGGAAGTGTGCTTAGTGTCACACTTTTTGCTTTAGCAATAAATGGAGTCGTGTCTGTTATACCCAACGATGTATTGAGTACCCTATTCGTAGACGATCTTTCAATTATCTGTTGCTGCATCACGAATGTCGGTTGCAGAAAGGAAATTACAATTGACAATAAATAAGCTAGTACTTGGGCTGAACAACAGGGATTTAAATTCTAGCCAGTAAGACTACTGTTAGCATTTTTGCCACCTTCGGGAGTACACCCCGACCCAGACCTTTATCTGTACAACCATAGAATACCCTGTGTTGAAGAGGTACGCTTCTTAGGCCTCATATTCGACAAAAAACTCAATTGGCTTCCCCATCTGAAACATATTAAAACCAAGTGCCTTGAAGCTTTAAGTATTTTGAAAGTATTATCTAATACCAACTGGGGTGCAGACAGGCAGACAGTTATAAAACTACACAAATCACTTATTATTTCAAAATTACTTTATGGAGTGTGAAATATATTCTTCTGCTTCATCTCAATCGTCTTGCTATCTTAGATTCAGTACATCATACTGGTATATGCTTGGGCAACAGGTGCCTTTCGATCTTCTCCCATCTTAAGTTTATTAATTGATGCGGGAGAAATCCCACTAGAGTTATATCGACAATCATCAATTATCAGATATTGGTTTAGGGTTCAGAGAATCCCCAACTCTAAAGCCTTTGAAGCAGCAAATAGAAATTCTTTCAACAACTTTTATGAAAATCATCCAAGGTTTCCTAAGCCTTTTTAGTTTTAGAGTGAAAAAGATCTTGGAAAAAATGAATAGTCAAGAAATCCTGTATGTCCAGTTAATTTACCAATTACCCCAGCATGGAAATTACCTGTAATTAAATTTTGTAAATATTTTAAAGGTATTAAAAGAGAAAAATCAGATACAGAAATCATAGTATTATTTTTGAACATGCTGCAGAGCACCAGCTCTACATTTGTTTTTACTGATGGCTCCAAAACTGATGATGGAGTCGGATATGGAGTTTTTTAGTGATGATTTTAGTCGCAGAGGAGCACTACCCATCGTAGCATCGAACTTCACAGCAGAACTGTATGGAATTTTAACAGCATTGGAACATATTGCAACCCTCCAGAATTCCACTAAATATCACCATCTTTTGTGATTCCAAAAGTGCATTACAGGCACTTGAAATTTTTAATACTAATCATCCAATTACATTGAAAATCTCACAGTGGGTATTTCTATTTCTACATCAGCGTAGAGGGATTACTATATCTTTTTGCTGGGTCCCAGCGCATGTAAATATATTTGGAAATGAAAAAGCAGACCAACTAGCTAAATCAGCAGCAACCAATATGATACCAAGACCAATTGCTGTACCATATAGAGATTTTTTCCTAGTATATCAAAGTTCATTGCAAGATTATGGGAACAGCAATGGAACGAAGCAGGACCAATAAAATGAAAGAGTTTGCCACACGTACACCACCCTTGGAAATATGAATCTATGCCTAGGAAATGGGAAGTAACGATATGCCGCCTCCGTATAGGACATACAAGATTGACACATGGGTATCTCATGAGTGGTGAATACCAACCTTACTGTGATGACTGTCTCGTCGCGATGACTATTAAGCATTTGCTAGTTGAATGTCCTAGTCATCGGGAACTGAGAGAGCAGCACTTTAAAGACAAAAGAGATAGAGATAGTATTGATTGATTGATTTATTAATTCTTACTGGCGTCGCAACGACGAGGTTATTGACGCCGTATCATTAAAAGGAATTGCAAAGGAAAAAGTCAATTAAAATGCTATAAATATTTTATATAAATAAATCTGTCAGAGAACTAACAGGAGAACCCAAAAAACACACAAAATACCTATCTCAACCTACACACCTATTTCAAATTAATTGTAAACAAAATACAAGCAACATAGGCACCCGCAAACTTACCAAATTCTACAGAGTTCTGTCAAAATAAATAGATATTAAAAGTACTAAAACATTATATATGGTAATAGATATATCAATTGGAGGTAAATTTTATGTACATAAAAATTTCCTGATCTAAAAAACAGACTTAAAAGCAAATGATACAACTGACACATACTAACACATACACAAACTCAAACATCTTGACCAACTAACCTAAATTTTTTCAAGAAGACCTGCTTCTCGAAGGTAACTAAAAAGCTTATCCTCATTAAAATCTCTGCCTATAATGGCATCTAGTTTAAGATCCATTCTTCCAACTACGTTAAAATGACGGTTCCTTGCTGATATTAAGCTGGGGCATTCTACTATTAAATGTTTTACTGTGAGGGGAACAAGACAATCCTCACAAAATGGTTCAGGGTCATTGTTCATTAAAAATCCATGAGTAATCCGTGTGTGGCCGATCCGTAACCTACATAATGCAGTCTCTTTCCGACGGTCTTCTAACATATAAAGCCAGGGGTTGATTACATCAGTGAGTTTCTCTCATTTTATTATTACTCTCTATTGTCCAAATAGAATTGCCAAACTGATTCTACAGTCTTTTTAATTTCAGGGAATGTAGTCTGAACAGGGAATTGCTATACTTTTTGGATTTTTTGACGTACCTAACTTAGCCAATTCATCAGCTCGTTCATTTCCAACAATACCAACATGTGAAGGAACCCAGCAGAGGTTAACTACCTTCTGTTTTTGTTTTAATAAAAACAACCACTCTGTTATTTCCAGTACCACAGGGTGTACTGGATTAAAAGATGCCAAAGCTTCCAAGGCACTCTTGGAATCACTAAAAATGGTAAAATTATCCCCTTCTAAAGTTACAATTTTCTTTAGGGCTGTTAAAATGCTAAAAAGTTCAGCAGTAAAAATAGAAGCACAACTTGGTAATGCACCACTAACACTACTGTCAGGGTATACCACTCCAAACCCAACGCCTGCACTGGATTTGGAGCCATCGGTAAAGAATTGCCTGAGTTATCATGTTTTTCAGCATGGCAAAGGAATTTCTGCTTAAGAATATCACCTGACAGTCTGCCTTGCAACCAGAAAACCATTTACAATATTTCACAGAGGGCAACTTCCATGGAGGGAATCTTGAAAATTTTGCTGGAATTACTTTTCCTTTTATTACATTGAGCTCCTCTAATGCATATTTTACCCTGTATCCAAACGGCTTTGGATATGAAGCATATTTTTCATAAATACAAAAATTGCCTTAAAAACAGTATTGTAAGCTAAGGACTCAGGAGTTCTCTGTATGCGGTACCAATATTTCAACAGGGTAAATTTTCTTATCAGATCTAAGGGCAGTTCACCTGCATCCACTAATTAAACTAGATATTGGAGGAAGGTCTAAAGGCTCCTGTTGCAATTCTAATTCCCCCATGATGAACTGCATTCAAAGTATCTAATCTCCTTGTCGTAGCTGATGAGTAGATTTCTGACCCATATGCCAATTTTTGAAGCAACTATTGCTTTATAAACACATGTAATAAGTGCTTTCTATCAGCCCCCCAATTTGTATGACCTAAGACTTTTAAAACATCTAAGGCCTTCATGCATTTGACTTTGAGGCTCCTGAGATGAGCTTCCCATGTCAACCTGCTGTCAAAGATGAGGCCTAAAACTTTGTTTCCTGTACACATGCGAGTCTCTGTCCATTTAAAAACAGATCTGGGTCTGGATGAACCCCTCTGATACGGCAAAAATGCATAACAACTGTTTTTGGCAGAGGAAAATTTAAAACCATGCTCAGCTGCCCAACTGTTAACTTTATTTATTACCAACTGGAGTTTTCGCTCTGCAACAGACATTTTAGATGCAGCACACGAAATAGATAAATCATCAACGAACATTGTTGACATTACATCTTTTGGAATTTTTGAGGCTATCCCATTTATGGCTAAGGCAAACAGAGTGACACTTAACACACTTCCCTGTGGTACTCCTTCCTCTTGTTCTTTCAAATTAGACAAGTACTACCTACTCTGACTTTTAAAATAAAACGGTTTTTTAAAACACTTTAATAAAAAAAGTGGTAGTTTCTCCACGCAGACCAATTTCATGCAAGACTTTCATAAGTTCCATGCCTCCAGGTGAGTATCATAGCGCCTTTTCTAGGTCAAGAAAACCGCCACATAATGCTGCTTGGAAGCAAATGCCTGACAAATTGCATTCTCCAAACGTATCAATACATCTGTGCAAGAATGCATACGGCGAAAGCCACACTGAGATGATGATATAATCTTTGATTCTAAAAACCATACCAACCTAAAATATACCATTTTTTTCCATAAGTTTCCAAAAACAGGAAGTTTAAAGCTATTGGTCTATAGCTTGTAGGGACAGATGAATCTTTCCCTGGCTTAACAAAGGGTAAAACTGTTGCTATTTCCCAAACACTAGGTAACCACTCTCCTTAAAAATTCTATTAATAATACTTAAAATAAAATTTAGTTTCCTTTGAAGTATTCTTGATCATTTCATATAAAATTTCATCAGGTCCAGGTGCGTGTTTTTACTGTTACCAAGAGCAAATAAAAATTCCTCCATGGTAAAAGGCATATTATATGATTCAGATTTAAAAGAGGTAAAATCAATTGTTTCAGACTCTGCTAACACTCTCTCCCTGTAGAATGGAGAATTTTCATCCCTACTTGATATCATTGCAAAATGTTCTGCAAATACATTGCTTACAGCCTTTGAGTCTGTTATAAAGTCACCGTTTACTTTTAAAACTGGAAGGGGACTAGGATTGTACTTTCCTGCTATTTCTTAATAACTGTCCAGATCTTGCTCATAGGTGTTTTTCCAGGTAATTGTTGATATAAAAAGTGCCCATGATTCTCGTCTCGCATAGCTTTATTTGCCATCTGAATTTGGCTCGAGCCTTTTTAAAGGAGATCAAGTAGCATTCACAGCGATGTCTTCTGCCTATAGTATAAGCTGCTCTCATGGCTTTATGTCTTATTTTGCATTGAACATTCCACCATGGAACAGGCTTCCGATGCAATTTTCCACTGGTTTTTTGGGGATTGCCTTTTCTGCTGCAAACGTAAAAATCATTGTTAAATAGAACACTGCTTCTCCTCTTGTTGGCATATCTTTTGCATCTAGTTCAGTATAACTGAGTTCCTCGAAAAGGGGCCAATTTGCTTCATTGGTACACCACCTAGGGCATTCTGTATACTGGCTCATATTTCTCAGTTCTGATGACAATTGGAAAATGATCACTGCCGTATAGATCTTCCAATACCTCCCAGTTGAAGTCAATGAATGTATCAGACTGGTGATAGATAAGTCAATACAATGAAAATGCACCAGTCTGAATGTGAAAATGGGTGGGTTTTTCAGTATTTAAAAGGTCATATCTGAATTTTCTATTGATGATAAGATAAGGTTTCCTCTTTGATTTGTTAAAATGTCCACCCCGGCCAAAGTTCATGTCGACCATTAAAGTCTCCCAATATCAGAAATGGTCGGGGTAGCTGTTCATACAAGTGTGTTAACTGTCGTTCAGTATTGGGTTATTAGGAGGGAGATACAATGAACAAATTGTGTAGTCTTTTTTAAGTGAATTTTGACAGCTACAGCTTGTAATTGAGTTTGCAACTGTATTTTTGAGTGAGCAATATCTCGTCTTACAAAGAAGAGCACTTCCACCCCGAATTTCCCCTGTATAGGGATTGGGGAGTGGAATGCAAAAAACTCTTTAGGAGTAAGCATTTTGTTGTTGCTTAGCATAGTCTCTTGTAGTGCTAAGCATACTGGATTATAAGTATTAATCAAACATAGTAGCTCTTCATATTTGGCGCGAAGTCCCTGGCAGTTCCATTGTAGTATAGCAGAGAAAGTACCTATTTTCTAGAGGATGATCCCTGTCCAAGATCGTTTTATTAGGTTTTTTCTTCGAAGATGACATCTGAGTTTTGTGACGGACTTTTGGTACAGTTCCAATATGTCGAACGGTAGTACTTAGAGGGTTCATTTGAATGTAACCAAGTGATCACTTATGATGGTATTTGAAACAGCAGTATCTTTAGTATTATCTTCGACCCTTGCAGTATCTGGTTTATCATTTTCAGCTAGTCTAATTTTATTGTCTAAACCAAGCTGAACTGAGGTTTAACATTTTGTTTGCCTTAGGTTCTACATTTGTTGCTGCTGTTTTGTATGATAAGATAGTGGATACGACTCATTATTTTCCATTAATTCCGATGTTCTATGAGGGTCAGCTGAACCACAGGATGGTGAAGGTTTACTCATTTTTTGTTTTGAATCAACTTTTTCTACGGATGTATCTCCTTTCTCAAGGTGCTTGACTTTTGATTCAGGCATTGTTACAGACTCTTCACTTAAAGCCCTCTTGTTGACAATTTTCCCAGCATCCATTTTTTCTTCTTTATCTTCATTACACTTTTTGAGATTCAATTTCTTTTGTCTTTCCTCATTTCCTTTTTTTTTACTGCATCTACAAATGACTTCTGGGTGTTGAATTTCTGCAAAGTCTTTTGTCTTGCTTCTTTAAAGGTAATGCGCTCTTGAGTCTTGATACAAAGTGTTTTCTTTTCAATGAGATATTTGATACACTGATTTATGTTGCTGCATTATTGGTCTCCCCCACAATTAGGGCAGCATGGAGTAAGTTCACAATTCCCATGCTCTTTTCTTCCACAGTTAAAGCATATGGCTGGTTCATTCCTTTCTTTTTTCCTACATGTTGTTATCAAATGGCCAAACATTTGGCAATGGAAACATCTTCTGGGAGCGGGAATATACTGTCTAACTGGCAGGTGAAGCCATGCAGCTTTCAGAAATTTAGGGAGTCTCAAACAATCAAAGGTGAGTATCAGAGTAGGTGTTGGATGTAATATTCCCAATACTTTTTTCTTGATTCGTCTCACATCTACCACCTTTTGATCAGCAAATTCTTTCCGGAGAGTGTCCTCAGAATAATGTAGGAGTTCAGTACTATACACTACTCCTTTAGACTGATTCATTGTTTTGTGAGGAGTGCATTTTGCTGTGCTTCCTTCTACAGCACTAATAGACAGTAATTTTCTACTTTCATCTGGTGATGAAACTTCCACAAGTAAGCTTCCTTCACCTTGAGAGGCTATCTTTGGTTGCTCTGCCAATGCATTTTACAATATCTCTATGGACATCAAATATATTCAGTTCTTTTATGCTTTTGTCGAGATCAAGAGAAAGGTATTTATTATAAGTCTCAGGTTCTTGAGATCCAAGTAAAATTCCAATATCAGGATTAGTATTCTTATTTCTATTATTAAATCTGCTATTCTTTCCTCTGTTCTGAACTACATAAGGGCTTGTAGTAACAATCAAAGAATCTTTGATGTTTTCATTGGAGGAGGTTGGGGATGGCAAAGGGAGGTCCTTATCCAAGCCTAAGGTTTGTCAACGGTGCCAAAGAGTCGGGGGATCCAGGGGACAATGTACTAGACATATTATCCATGTTAGTTTGAAGGAAAAAAAAAAGGGGGGGGAATATACACACACACACACACAACAACTGCTAGGGAAGACCAACAAGGTATCGCGGACTAGACAGGGTCCGAGATTCTCCGCCATGGCATGGCACGTAGAAGTTGCTTCCCCACGGTCTGCCCCATACCCTACCCTTTCGGGATAGCACCAATATGCTTGCAGTGGCCCAGGTATAAGCCAATCTGCCTGCTGGGAGTTCTACCCCCACTAATGGGGACAGACTCCCCACTCCAAACATATTGGTGGGCTTCCGGACAAAAGCCAGGAGTCCCATCCAAAAACCAGCCCCCCCTGGATTCCGATGGGCTGATCCTGGAGATGGTTCCGCCCTTAAGATAACAATGGGAAAATCCCATCACCATCTCTTGGGTCCAAACCGTATTGGGTGGCGACTCACCACCACAACTACCACAATTAGCTTCGAATGCAAACCCCCTCCAAACCACGAACCCCTCCCAGACTCACCCAAGCAGAAAAATTTTTTGAAAGTGGAAATGTCCACGCAAATTAATGCCAAAAGTTTTGTAGGCGTTCCGTCAGGATTCGGCCTTCGCAAACTTGAAGGCAGAATCCCTTACCCCCTCACCACGTGAAGGAACCTACTCGAGGGGCTACGAGGTGGAAAATACACCCACAGCCAGGAGACCGAGACTACTTCGTATCTGGAGAAGACTGATCAACATAGCAAAAGCCAATTAAAGTACAAGTTATTAACGTTCAAAATTCCCTCCTACAAATGATATATTCTTCTTTACCTGATAAAGAGGGAATTTGAAAAAATAAATATATACATATATGGTAGATCTAAGCCTATATCTCAGCCCGTATACCGAGGCGAACTAGACTGTGGCAGTTGACGTTTTTCTATAGAATTTTACCTCCTGAACAAGAATTTATAGTAACATTTTTTTGGCTGGCTGTAATTAACCTGTAATTTACCTTTGAACTCTATCCTACTGTAAGGGGGACCGATGGGAAAGCGGGGTTATGAGTGGGGTAAAACACTTGGGTGAAGGTTTTGCCATGTTATTGTGTTATTTCCTCTTATATATGACATTTGAAACAAGAAATACAAGATGAAATAAAGTGATAAAAAACCGATAATGGAGCCATTACATAGCCAAAATCCACCTATTACTACTACTATCACGACGCCGAATCCTACTACCTATGCGCCAATCCTACTGCGCATGCGCCATGTTATAGGGGAGCTTTTGTTTCAAATTGCCTTCCTTTAAGGGGGGCTCCGTCCCGGTCAAGTAACATGTTCTACTAGGTTAGGTTAAGTTAGGTTGGTTAGGTTAGTATCATAACCTATATGTTACATTTCTAAGATTACCTTTCTTTAAGGGGGGCTTCGCCCCCTGGTCAGGTAACACGTTACCAACTCGTACCTGTGCCTTCCTCTTCCAGTACCCTACCCCGTCCTCCCCTTACCGGACATATGGCTCCCTAGTGGTTACGTATCCCACACCCCCTACCAGAATTCAAATATCGCGGTTTGTTTACATTTCTTAGTCCTGAACCAAAACTTTGAAGATTGTTCAATCAAGGTAGACTATGGCAGTTGATGTTTTCCTTTGCTATTTTACTTTACAAGAGTTTAAGGTAATATTTTGCCGATCGACCATAACTAATCTGTTATTTACCTTTGAACTCTGTACGTAGGTATATCGCACCCCTTGTACCGTCATGTATTCTTCAAAGGTAAATTATGGTTTAATTACAGTCGGCCGAATAAATATTACTTTAAATTCTTGTTCAGTAAGTAAAATAACATAGGAAAACGTCAATTTCCATAGTCTACTTTACCGCGGAATGCAGGCTTAGAATTACCGTCCAATAAGACGGTTGTCATGTACACACATTTTATTGAGAGACGTTTCATGCTTTCACCAACACATCATCAGTCTGCAATTGAAATTTACAATTAAAATAGACATAAAAATTACGCTAAAAATGAAATAAACTTAAAAATTACAGTAAAAATCAAAATATAATCAAAATGTCAAAATAGAGAATGAGGAGAAAACTACCTATTCATAAAGAAAGAAAGAGCTGAGTGACTAAAAACGTTAAGGTCTGTCCACAACGTAAACCTCACGCTAGAGAGAGAGAGAGAGAGAGAGAGAAAGCGAGAGAGTAAACAATGATTCAAGGGTATTTAGGTGGGTAGTTTACTTTGTGGTGCCAATAATAGAGAAATGTTTCTTTTCGATGGTGATTTTACAACTCTTTGCATGTTCTTATATTAGGGAACTCGGGATTAGAGATTCTGGACCCAGTTCTGTAACTTAATCTGAAATGGCTGTAATACCGGACTTGTAACAGTCTCTGTGAAGAACAAACATAAATACCAAGACATCTTGGGTTCATTCAAATTTATATATAGTATTAGACTTCGTGAAATTTTTTAATTTGTCCTTTTAATTAAAAAACCCTCCAATTTTTGTGGATTCATGGGAATGAGATTGAGTTTTTAAAAAAATTCCTTTTCAATTATATTTTTTACTTTCAAACGTAAACTATCTGATTGAATAAATGGGATGGGTGCGTCCATGGTTAACTTAGGTACATTAAAATTAAGGGTGAGTCGTGATAGATACTTCACTAGCAATTTACTAATTATGTTAAAATCCAGCCTTTTGGGAAATGAGTTCTTTACAAAATAAACATACGTACATATGTATATATATATATATATATATATATATATATATATATATATATATATATATATATATATATATATATATCATTCCACTCCATTTATTTCTTCCACTTTGATACGCAGCCAATTTCGCTCTTTCTTCCATTTTTTCGTTATTTCTTTGTGAAATTTCGACGCTTGGGAGTTCGTGTCTGAGCTGAAATCCAAGGGATATTGATGTAATTCGTTATTGAAACTTTTGCTCTTGACGTTCTCTCGCTCTCTCTATCTATCTCTCTCTCTCCGTTTTCTTTTTCCCATTGACCTCGAAGGAATAAATGTGTCTACGGCCTGGCTCGTACTTTTCCTTTCCTTTTTAAGTCCCTCTGGACTTTGAAGGAAAGTCTTTCGAACAGCCTCTCGCTCTCTCCCTGTTTCCAGCTGCTTTCTCTATTTTTTGCTATGCCTTTTTCAAGCCCCGAAAGTAAAATGTATATAAGATTTATTATTATGTAAGTTTTTTTTCGTTATTCTTGGCGTCAGTGAATTTTCTCGGTAGATTTTCACTTATACGAAGTGAAATGTGATTTTTTTTCTAATTTTTCATTTCTGGAAGACACGTTTTAATGTATCCATTGGTTGGTTCCGTTTCTGTTGGAAAATTGATATTTCATATATATATATATATATATATATATATATATATATATATATACTTACATATATATATATATATATATATATATTATAATATATATATATATATATATATATATATATATATATAAATGTGTGTATGTGAGTCTTATCACATCACCGTGATTCATATATACGCATCAAGCTACAAAATTTCCTTTAATATCTAATTTGCTCTACCTCGGAATTGATATATTTTCATATATGTTAAGCGAAGGGGAATTTTTATTGATAATAATTTCGTCGGCTCACAGGGGCAAACCTCGGAACCAAGAAATCAGGACATATAGTGAAGCGCTCTAACCACACGGCTATCACGAGAGGTATAAGTTAGCGCCGCCTCTCACCTACAAATCCCTGTTGCGCTCAGATCACAAAGTGCATTGCAGGGGCCATCAAATTTGCATGCAGCCGACGAGGTAGAAGGACCCCAGCAGCAGAAGTGGTCCTAAATCATGTGGAAAATTAAAAGACATTATGAACTAGTATATACCAGGAGTGCAAACAAGTTAGAGGGCCGAGCACTGAGACAGGGGCACTGGATACATGTATAAATGGGCACACTAAACTAAATAAAGTAGGGTTGATAACCTGAGTGGCAGCGGAGGCGTGAAAATATTTCTTTTGGATTTTCTTCAATACATTTTATTTCATTTTCATGTTAGCTACTTTCGGGAAATAAAGATTATATTTTTGTATAGCAAGAGTTTGAATTCACCTAAGATTTAATGATTGATTCTCAGCTAGCTACAGGGATAGCAGGCGATGGTATCAAACAAAGGTAGGATAAGCTATCAGAAAGGAGTTCTCTCCTTTTAATTAAATGGGGTCTTTTGACCCCATAACACACACACACACACACACACACACACACACACATATATATATATATATAATATATATATATATATATATATATATATATATTATATATATATATATTGAAGAAAGAACTTTTACTAAGAATTTGTTTGACTGATATTTTGGGTCACCTTTGTGACCCATCCACCAAAATTCAGATTAAGTGGCAAATGTCAGTAAAACTCACGCAAACCAATGCGACGACAGAATTCGGCAGTCATCACAGCTACAGCCCCACTCTGTGAGACTGTAGGCTCAATCTGCGCGCTGTTAACCTGTTGTTTGTTGGACTAGGTTTTAGTAGTCATCCATTCAGTGTTCTCTAAAGTAACTGTTACTTATCTTACCTGATCAAATAAAAAACAATTTTATTTTCCTATCATACATATGGTATATATGCTGCCGTGTACAGGGATTACAAGCAAGATTTCTAGGTTTCAAGATTTGATAGCTTTGGTTACCGACAATACTATTTGCATTAATGTTAACTTTCTATTATCTTAAAGCATTTATATTACATTGCCTAAAAACGATCTGTATCCTAGAAATAGAAAGAGGCTGAGGAGATGCGGGAGCTTCGATAAGGATGGAAAAAAAAATGGTAGTTTCTGGAGATACGGACAATTACCTTGCAGCTTTCTCATGTGTAGGTATAATAACTTGCCTAGAAAATGGAGAGCTGCTCCCTACTGTATAATGATTATATACATACATATGACACAAGTGTCTGATGGTTAGGTGATGACTATCTATCATCTTGATGTGCGACACTGGCTGGGTAGTTGTTCCAGCCTTGGTGACCCAGAGTAGGCATTTTCTAGAACGCCGAGATGGGGACAGCCATTATCTTGACGAGAATGTTATGGGTTGGTCAAACGGGATATGTAATCTTGTGCAAGAAGGTAATCTTCTAGGAGAAAAAATAATCCTTAATTGCCGCTGTATTCAGCATTTCATTTCTTATTAGTCAACTGTTCCGTATATGTGGCTCAATGATATTTACTGTGTGTAAGAACGACTATATACTTACAGACAACATCACAGACTCAGTTAACCAGTCAGTCGTGTAGCATCTAACATACTGGGGAAAGCAGTTTTATGTTCAAGAATTCAGGAAATGAAACCTCATTTTGTCCGGTTTCTTGTGAAAGTTGTGATTCGAATATCTTTGTCACCATCGTGCACAGATACTTTTCAAGCAAACAATTAGAAGAGGACTTCGGAAAAGTAGAGGGTTATGGAGAATTTCACAGATATTCGCTTAGATTAATTTTTCAGTTCCATTGGTTCGAGGTGTCCTCCTTGTAAAAACAATAATAGTAAGGAAATAAAAAAAAAAAAACCAAAAAAAAATAACCGAAATGGGCCAATTCCTATGTTGGCTTAAATTTCAGATCACCAATTGAACAGACTATGCAGAAAATTACAAGAACATTATCTCCCTATGGAGACGATTCAGCAGGACGTAAACCCCCCATACTCAGACTACTCCTTTCACTTGTGTGTCGCACACACAACTGCTGTTTGGATATTATAATTATTAATCATTATTCAGAAGATGAACCTTACTCATGTGGAATAAGCCCATAGGGGCCATTGACTTCAAATTCAAGCTTCCAAAGACTATTAAGGTGTTCATTCGAAATAAGTAGCAGAAGGTAATGGAAACTACAGAAAGAAGAGATCAGTTACTAGAGAGACAGATAAGTTAAAAGTGAATATATAAATAAATAATAATGTAGGTGAATTATTGAAATACAAGTAGAACTTTATTTGGGCAGTAATGCATTGCATCTTCGCTTGAACTTCTGAAGTTCCAATTACATGAAATCCTTTGGGAGGTTGTCCACAGTCTAAGAGTGTGAGGAAGAAAGGACCTCTGGAACTGAGACGTTCGACAGCGAGGCATTTTTTACTACCTCGGCAAGGAAAAGGGGATCAGGGATCAATTGTTGGTGCAAAAGATCTCTGTTGAAATACAACATGAAAACTTGACAAACAAAAGACCATCCATCGAGAAGTAGACATCCACATTGGAGTATTCTAGTAAAGGGAGTACAGATGACCTAAAACAAGTTGCATTGATTTTATCATTATTATAAATATATGAGGCCTTACAAACAATACCCAACTTTTATGTGGCTTTTGCTGAAACTTTCATTAAATGTTTCTCAAGATTAAGGTGAGAGTCAAAAGTTACACCTAGAATAGTTAAGGCTTCAGATTCATTTAGCAGAGGTCCCCCATCCACCAGAAGAGAAGGATAAGGTGTAAAATGTGTAAAAAATCTACTAATCAATAGTGTTTTCATTTTACCGGAGTTCGGCCTCATATCCCGCCTACTACACCATTCACTGATCTGGTCCATGACCTGATTAAGGCTGAAGGCTGCTTCATCTTTCATAATTGGAGACTTTACTACTCTCACAATTGTTGCATCATCAGCATACCGAACAATATTGTTTTCCAGCCCAACAACTATACCACTTGTATACACTACCCAAGAACACTACCCTGGGAAGCTCAATACACAATGGGTCTTGGTTTGTTGAAGATCCCATGAACGGCAATTTGCTGCTACCTAAGCGTAAGGATAGCTTGAAGTATTCTTACACCATATCAACCCACTCCAAAGATTCTGAAGTTATAAATAGGTGCTGTGTGATTTACTAAATCGAAAACAACACTTGAAAAAATTCATTTGAATTAGCTTGCACTGGAAACCCTGATCAAGGTTCTCTTGCAAATGTCATCTCAAGTCTAAAAGACCTTCGCAGGAAATGGAAGAAGCCAGAATATGCCAGAAAGCTTCCAGCCCATTGCCGTCACCACCATACATAGTACCATAAGCAAATGGAACATAGAGCCTATGTGGAGATTGCCAAAAAATGAATGTAAAAACGAAACAGGACAGATATCCATTACCAAGTACAGTAGATATAGCAAACCAAATGAGTGGAGCAAAAATATTCACCAGACTGATCTACTAAAAAAAATGGATATTTTCCAAGTGTCCCGGTAGCAAAAGAAGACATTGAGAAGACTACAATCATCCCCCCATTCAGCACCTACACATTCAACAACAGTTCCTTCTGCCTCCACCACAACTGAAGGTTAATGGACATAGTATTTGGGGACCTCCCATTCTGTGTAATATACATTGACAATACATAAATTTTCAGCCCGAACCTAAAACATCATCTTGAGACTTGAGAACAGTGTTAAAAAGACCGCAAAGAAAATGGTCTAATAGTGCATGAGGACAAGTGCAAATGGGCAAAGAAAATGGCAGAATTTCTGGCAACAAACCCAGATGGCATCAAACCTCTGCCAGAGAAAGTGAAAGCAATAAAAAACAGCAACAGTGAAATCTGTGCAAAAATTCTCTAGACTAATCAAGAATTATCATAGGGGTATCCCGAATACTACAAAAATAATGACCCTTATATATCAGTGCCTCAGAGGAAATAAAAAACAATTAAATTGTGAAGAAATAAATAAGGCATTTAAATTAGCAAAAGAAGCAATAATGTCTACAACAACATTAATATTTCCTTCACCCACAGATCCTTAATACTGACAACAGATGCAAGCAACACAGTGATGGGCGCCGTACACGAGCTGCACATTGATGGTCACTGCCCGTTAACCTTCTACAGCAGAAAGCTAACAACAACAGTGCCCAAGTATTTAGTGATCGACAGAGAACTCCATGCAGTTTACAAAGCAGTCCACCATTTCTGCCACATGCTTTAGGGACATCAGTTCATGGCCCAGACAGACCACTAACCAATAGTCCATGCCTTCGTGAAGACAGCAGACACATGGTCAGTGCGACAATAACAGCACCTGTCAGCAATAGCCGAGTACTCCTGCACCATTAAATACCTGAAGGATTCATCAAGACCGTGGCGGACGCCCCATCAAAATGCTGCATCAACACCATCCAGCTTAGGATATCCTATCCCGAGATCACAGGACAATGAGGGACTGTGGTGGATACACCCCCACCCTCACATGGAGAGACCTGTTAATCAACAGCGGAACGACAACCATCACCTGCGAGAGGAGTACTGGATGACCACGACCTTTCTTGCCAGAGATACTGAGGAGAGCATTCTGCCTCGCCATTTACCTATTCCAACCATCAGGATGATCAACTGCCCAAACAATAGCAGAGCAGTACATCTCGTGGGGCAGGAGGAAGGATATAAAGACGTGGGCAAGAGAGTGCATCCCATACTAGACATCAAAAGTCACAAGGCGCTCAGAGAGCAAAATAGAGAAATTCAAAACAATGGACCACTTACTTGCATAACACATCGACATAGTGGGACCGCTAACCCATATCAGAGGGCTGGAAGTAATCCCAATCCGGCAACAGAAAGCGACAGGTGCCAACTTCACCTCCAGCCTGAGTCTGGGGAAGAAAATCACACACACAGCAGCCTACAACCCCGAAGCAAACAAAATAATGGAGAGGTTACACAGATCATTGAAAGCCTCTCTCACTGCCTGATGTCAAGGCGGAAGTTGGAGAAGAGAATTGCCATGGGTTCCACTGGAACTCAGAACAACACAAAGCAAAGGATTCAATGCATGTCCAGCAGAAGTCCTGCACAGCCAGGCATTGACATTGCCCACAGATGTGTTTGAAGAAAATACAAGCCAAGACAACAACGTCCAACATCAAGGGCAATAGAAATTTGTTACCGGACAAGACTACCTACCATCCAAACAGTAAAGTGTATGTACCCAAAGACTTAAAGAATGTAAAATACACGTTAATCCAGGTTGACACATATAGACCCCGCTCTCCCAAGCACATTCCTGCCCACACAGAATACTCCAGAGATGACCAAAAACCTACCAGATAGTAGTCAACGGGAGGACAACATGGGTCTCTATCGACTGGTTGAAACCAGCATACATACCAGACACCACCCCACAGAAGTGGCCCTCTTCTGGGGAGGGAGGGAGTACTATAGCCTTCACTTGGCAAACCCACATGGTAGGGTTACCTGACAAATTAACTTTCTCCGTACAAGAACAACCATGTGCTCGCCACGCGGTTGAGAGAAACACAGATTCTTGTAATCATGTTTTATGTAAATATCTTCAACATTGTTTATTGTTACCTCTTATGAATTGTTATTATTCTGTACATCATTCTGCCAGCTATTCAACCATGTATACTTATCTTATGAACAAATATTTTACATCTATGCATCTGTTATTTTGCATCTGCAAAGAAGCGCAGATGCCCAGATTTAATCTCCTTCCTACCTTGAGGCTTGCATGAGGCATTAACCTATGTGAATTTTGGATATGAAATAAACCAGTTAGCATCTGACCTGCACTTTTGCTTATATCTCACCTCACAAAACCATCAGATTCTTCTCCACCCTAGCTATCAGAATTATCAAAAATTTTCTTAACATCCCTAATGAAAAATGCAAATTTCTAAGAATAGTTTCAGGATGACAAATATCAGGTAGAGAGACATCCTCAGAAGACTGATTAGCATCAAAAGATTGATAAAGCAGTTCAGCAAGTTCCCCAGGACCAGTAACCGATCTGCCATTATCTGTTAGTATTGGTGGAATGGAGGACGAGCCTGACCCAAAGTTAGATAATGCCAATTTGATCCACCACAGATGAGGCTGAGTAATTCCTTCAAGTTTCCTCTTCAAGTAATTTTTGTAATTTCTCTCGGCTGTAAGATAGATTCTATTTGCGGTACAGCGAGATTTAACAAAAATTGTGCAATTTTCCTATAAATCATTTCATCTACATGGTCTGTTTACCAGGGTAAGCTCGTTTACATGTATCATCAAACCCTGGCTCGTCATTTGTCTTGAGTTTGGAGACGTTGTAGGGACATACCTTATTGAAATAGCCATCAGCATGTTCCATCACCATTTATACTCATTATTTTCTAGGCTCTAATTCCCCCATCCTGTCGAAGCTTTTGGATGAATACTTTTCACTAGTCTATATGCATTATTCACTTCGCTTGAACAAAATCCTCAAAACGCTGAGATTCTCTTCTAATTTAAGTTAAACTCATTTCTATGTATTTCCACTGATCTCATTCTTCTATTATTATTATTATAAAAATAGTTTAACCAGACCACTGAGCTGACTTTCAGCTCTCATAGGGCTGGCCCGAAGGATTAGATAAAATGCTGGTCTAGGCCAAAGGCCAGGAACCGGTACCTCCAAATAGGTCATGAAGTATAATAAAAAATAAATAAAATTATAAAACTGCACGGGGCACAGACTTTCATACTAGAACTCAAACACTCAATAAATACATTTACTCACGTTTCCATAGATTCTTATTAAAAAGGTGTATTAAAATTAATAACAGGTCAATAAAATCTTAGAGTAATTAATGAATTTTAGATCAAATTTTTGAGGTTTTTGTATGGTTATTATATTTTATTAATTAAATCAGATTTCTTTAGAAACGTTAAAACGGGAACCACTGAAAATGAGAAAGATTCTGACAAATTCTTTTATTCTTTTTTATTACCAAAGGTTGATAGCCTCTGCTGGTCATACCTTTGGGGCACTCACACAAACCACGTGTCCGACAGTTATCAACACCTTGCACTGTGGGTCCACTCTGGAGCAGGGTCACGTGGGCTGCTCATCAAGTGCCCATGTGTCAGACGAGTGTGGCCTATACGTAGACGTGTCAGGATTACTTGTGTGTGTGTCTCTCTCTGATATATGGAGCTCCATTTCTTAACATCAGGTTTTATTTGTTTTAGTTTATTACTTTCTGATTCCTCTCTCCATATATTTTATTTTGCCATTTATTTACAATGATTGTTTTTAAATGAGCTATATAGTCACTAATAGGATGTTTATACTTGATCTCATCATGTGGACTGCCTCCTTGGCTGCTTTATCAGCTTCTTCGTTTCCTTTTATTCCGACATGGGCAGGGATCCAACATATTTCAATACTTTTTCCCTTATTATATAATTTATGGAGTAAAAAACTTAATCTGTTGCACAATATCATTTCTGGGATTGTAACTTTTAATGGTTTTCTATAGCGCTTCTAGAGTCGCTATATCACAAAATTATTAAAGGGGTGTTCTTTGATTATTTCTATGGGCCGATGTTATTGCACATAACTCTGCTGTAAATACAGAAGCATCGTTGGGAAGAGAGAACTGGTATGTTTGTCCTTGGACACTGCAGCATATCCCACTCCGTATTCTGATTTGGATCCATCCGTATATACTGCGTAATGGGGACCTTTTCGGTTTATGTGCTCTATTGTATGTTCCTATGGTGGTTCTGGAGTATACAAGTAATTTTTTGTTAAATATTTTTAAGTTAGTGCAAATTTTTATCTTATTCATATTCCATGGAGGCGGTAATTTTACTATTGAAGGTAGTTGTGAATTTATATTAAGTGACTCAAACAATCTTCTAGCTCTTATTGGGAAAGGTGGATATGATTGTTAATAAATGTATCGCGCATTCAAATAGTTTTTTTTTGTTGGGGAATCACTACACTGAATCTTTAGGGCACTCTTCATTGTCACTAACTCTCTATGGAGAGAGAGAGGTAGTTCACCACATTCAACCTGTAAAGAAGAAGGTTGGTGATGATCTAAAGGCTCCTGAGCATATTCGAAGACCTTCATTGTGAACCGAGTCTAATAATTTCAGTGTTGTGTCTGAGGCCGAGCGTATATTTCACTGCCATAATCAATGATAGACAGTACAGTTGCTTTATATAGCAATGTAAGGGTTGTCTATCTGCTCCCATGTAGTGCTTGATATTTTCTAATTAGATTTAAAGCTTTTTTGCATTTTGATTTTCACGTATGCTATGTGGGCTTTCCAGTTTAAATGAGTGTCAAGTACTAATCCTAAGAATTTTGCAGTTTGGCCAATTGGTATATTATGACTTCTGATTTTCAAATTTATTTCTTTCATTTTTCATCCACCTTTTATCTTTGTAGAAAGCGATTGCTTGTGTCTTATGTATGGCCTAATTTAAATCCTACAGATGATGTCCATTCATCTATTTTTCTTATAGTTTTGTTAATAATGCGTTCTGCATGTTTAATGCGAGACGCTGAATATAGATGGCAAAATCATCCATATAAAGGTTGCTTTTAATTCCAGTTGGTAAAGTTTTACTAATATCATTTATTGCAAGGGTAAATAGTGTGCCACTAAGGACACTTCCCAGTGGAACACCATTTTCAAGTGGAAATGTTCTAGACAATACATCATCAATTCTCACTTGAAAACTGCGTTTTGTCAGAAAGTTTTGGATGAATTTGGGTAAATGTCCACGGATGTTGTTATTTTGTAAAGCATTTAATATAGGATACCTCCATGTATATCATAAGCCTTTCCAACGTCAAAAAAGACAGCTACAGTTACCTGTTTTCGTTCAAATCCTCTGCGTATCATGGGTCTTCTAAAAAGAGAGAGAATCTAATGTAGACCTGTTACATTGCGACCCGAATTGAGTAGGAGTCAAAATTTTATTTTCTCGAATGTGCACGTAGTCGAGCATTCACCATTTTTTCAAGTAATTTTACATAAGCAAACTGTTAGAGATATTGGTCTGTAAGTTGTTAACATTGCTTGGATCCTTTCCAGGTTTGGGGATAGGAATGATTATAAGCCTTACGCCATTCATCAGGAAACAAATTCCGAAGCCATAAATGATTATAAAATTGTAATAAGCATGACTTTGCCAAAGGTGCTAAGTGGCAGATCATCTCAAAACAAATATTATCACCTCCAGGAGCAGATTTATTACTGTTCGAGAGAGCATATTCCAACTCTTCCATATCAAATTTTCTATTATAATATATATCTTCCCTTGTTTCAAAATTTATTGTTATTAATTCTATACTATTTTTCTTTGTACGAAAGTGTTCATCCAAATTCTTATCACTACTTACATTTGCTAAGTTTTCTCCTATTATATTGCTTATTTCTTTTGGAGTTAAGTATTCTCTTCCCATCTTTTAAATATCGCATGTCTAGGTGGATTTAAACATGTGTACCCATTTATTTTTCTGAATTTTTTCCATATTTTTTGTATGGGAGTATTATTTGAGAGATCTGATACGTATTTCCTCCAAGAAATGATTCTTCCTTGAATTACTTCCTTTTTAAATTTTGCAGATATTTTGTTATATACAGGTTTTAAAGTATCAATTTCTAGCAATAATATAGTCATTTTTTTGCAAAGTTCTTCTAATATTGGAAATTTTGTATTTATTTTAGCGAATTTTTTATTCAAATTATCTAATCGTCTCCCTATTGAGTGTTTTGTGTTTTTTATTTAACTCTGTAGCCTATCAGACCACCATGGAACTTTGTGTTTTGTTGGATGGGGTTTGGTCTTTGGTATTGATTTATCTGCAGCATTTTAATGAAACCAACAAGAAATTTATTAGTTTCATTGTGGTCTTTGAAATATTCAAATGGTGGGATATTTTTTAGTATGCTTTTTATATTGTTCCCCAATCTGCTTTAAAAATGTTATAATGAGGAACATGTTTTACAGGACTATTATGCAATAAGGGAAACCAATATAGGAAAATGATCACTGGTGTGCAAGTCATCAACTGTATTCCAATCCAATCTGTCAACTATGCTTGTTGAACATAGAGTTAAGTCCACCGAGGATAAAGTCCCATGTGTTTCTTGAAAAATATGTGGATATTTCATCATCATTTATACAGCAAATGTCGTTTGAATCAATTAAATCTTCTATTTTACTCCCTGCTTTATTATTACAGTCCCATATTGGGCTATGAGCATTAAAATCGCCTAGTATTAATGTAGGTTCCTTTGTATTGTTTAATAAATCTTTAAGTTTATCAATGTCATAGTTTTTATTTGGTTGGTTGTATCAAATTAAAAATCACATAATTATCATTTTTAGTTTGTATTTTAATACTTGATATTTGCAAGTCAGTAAAGTTTATAAGTACTTTGTCATAACATATTTTGTTATGCACATATATAGCAGTACCTAGATTTCCTTCTTCCTCTCTAGATGCAGATACTAAGGTATATTTACCTATAGTTGTTATTGTTTTATTGACATGCTGCAAACATATTACCATAGGTTCATATTCCTTAAGTAATCGGCCCTCCCAAGACTGGTCTCGTTGTTGTCGAGAGAGGGCTTAGGGGCCAGATGCGGGTGTCTGATGCTGGAGGGTGTTCCTCTTAGGAGGGAGTCTCTCCTAGCCTTGGACACCTACATTTGGCTCAACTAAGTACCAGTCCCTTTCCTTCTGTTACCTCATCTCTTTGCTTCTTCCCTCTATACCACATGTTCCTAACTTTCTATAATCTTACTGTCCAACATCTCTTACTAATTATTCTATAGTGCAAAATGCTTGGTTTTCCTCATTTTGCACCTTTTGATATTTTACTCAACTCCTTTCACCTTTTTCACGCCTTCCTGTCCTTCCTCTACATCTCTCCTTTTCACTGTCTTGATCATTGATGAGAAGGTGCTGGTGCTTGAATTGGTGCTCACTTCCGAAGCCAATTGTGAGAGCCGTGGTGGTCTTGTCAGCCACCCGATAATGTTTGGATCTGAGAGTTAACAACTTGCTAGCCTACTAGCATGCTGATAATTCAATGACGGAACTATTCCTTAGAGTCGGTCCATGGATTCCGGGGATGGATTGGTTCAGGGAATAGAACTCTCGGCATTCTGTCCGGTTTGCCCACTAACATGATGAGGATGGGGATGATTACATTCTTCTGTTTTGTTCTCAGTCCCATCAAGCGGGTTTAGCTTACACTTGAGCCATTCTCATCATGTTGGTGCCATCCCTTTCGGGGTAGGGTAGGGAGTGGACATTTGGGAGTCGGTTCTCACTGGTGTCATTGGTAGAGGAGTGAGCCTCATGAAGAGTTCTTGGCCTCTTTCAGAGATTTTCAGGCAGCTATTTTGTTTGTTTGTTTTTTTAAATGAATAGCGAATTAAGTACCCGTATCCCCGGGCCGGAAACCAAATGACTCTTCCCGACACTGTGCAGAACGAAGAGGCGCGATTTTGAATGTGGCCCTAAATACTGTTTCCAGTATTCAAACACTGGAAGCTTTCCTTCCTTCTTCCCCGGGACGCCAGGGGGATAAAAGTACTGGTGGTAAAAATGTTAATTTAAGAGTACTGTACTGCTCTGACATATCAAGAGATATAAATTACGAACAGCTTTTCCAATTGTTAAAACAATTTGGAATCATTGTAAAGAAAAATAAGGATGAAACAATTAAGAATGACAAGAAAAATTTTGAAGCATACGTCATTTACAATAATCATACTCAAGCCCAAAGTGCCCTTTCTCATATAAATAATAAAGAAATTACCAGGCTTTCCTGCCAAGGGAAACTTTATAGCATCAAAAACTATGAAAATTCTGAACGAGACTTTGTCCCTAAATTCACGGAACTGTATGAAGAGGAGGATTCGGTTCCTAGAATTATTCCAGAACCAGTATGGTATGTAGCCTCATACAGAGAAGGCTGTAATAATTATTTTAAAGGTTATGAATGCCTGGAAAGAAAGTAGGACCCATCCCAAAAGGAAACCTAAAAAAGATTCGGCCGAAATTTACTAATTAAGGCAGTTGACGAATCTCAGTCAGTAATGCTAGGAGCCTTTAAATCATCTCCTAATGACGTTTATTCATATTTCCTCCCATAAATCTTTTAATCATTCAAAAGGAATTATTTATTGCAAAGATTTGTATGAATTTTCTGAAAGAGGAGTTTTGAAAAAGATGCCCACCAACAGTAATTAATGTCAAAAAATTCAAAGGAGCAAACAAAGCTATGTTACTCACATTTGCAACATCATATTTACCGATATATTCAAATAAAGCACTTAAACATCAGAATTAAAAAGTATAATCCTCGCCCTACTCAGTGCTTTAACTGTTTTAATTATGGCCACATAAATGAACAATGCACAAATAAAACTAGATGCTTCAACTGTTCTGAATTACATGAACTTGACATCAATGTTGGAAGACACCTTTTGCTTTCACTGCACAGGTCCTCACTCTCCTAACTCAAGAAAGTGCCCTATATACAAACGAGAACAAGCTATAATCATCACAGCAAATGATGAGCACATTAGCTTTGGTACAGCCAGGAGAAAGTTATTTGGAGGTAACCCAATACAAGGCTATCTTACAGTAATGCTGCCTCCAGATCTTTTGCTGCAAACGAGACGAGCATGAATGATTTTAGCTAACTCCTCCCTTATTATGAAAACTAATAAGAACATGACCTTATCAGATTCTGATAAGAAGACTTTGACCCCAGAGACTAGAGATCCTTTACAAACAAAAAGTCATTCGGCTAAAAAGCCTCCAACTCAGTTGGACAACCAGTCATCATTAGCAACAACAAACCCTTTTGAGGTGTTGAATGATGAAACAGATCAGACAATAGATGTTGAAATGGAGGAAGTGAAAAGATCAAAGAATTTTAAATCAGGTGGTAATACATCCAATAATGTTGAAGTGGAATCTGAATTACTTATTGATTTTAATGCAGAAGGCCGTAAAAGAAAACGAGATTGTGAAATCCATCTCAAGTCCCAAAAACAGTACTTGAAATCAAAACCAAATCCCTCACAGAATTAAATGAAATAGTCACAAAAGCAGAAATACATAATGAAGAATCTTTGGTATCACAATCAACTGATAATAATCAGTACTATATTGAATCTGGTAAATGAGGTATCCCCTTCTCCAAATACTTGGTGAAACAGGAAAATATTTAGTATCCACACATACCAAAATCAACCCATGACTCATCATGTGGATGTCATGACTGTGTCTTCAATCAGATAACAAACGAAATACCACAAATATCGGTGAAAACCATTAGTAATTTAATTGACAACATTATCAAAAATAAGAAAAAGGGTCAGTATGGTGAATAGAAAATCACACAGAAGACTGCATGTGTGTTGACCACCTCCTCACAAAACAGACATCTGGCTCTCTTAGTTTAGAAAAGTTTTTAGAAAGAATAAAACATAAACAACAAAAGAGCCATAACCCAGGTGGAACAAAACAAAATCCACCATTTCAAAAATCAATAGAAATAATGTTCTGTCTGACGAAAATCCAACCCCATCACCAGAACATTCAATTCCTACATTATCCAGTGGAACATAAATGGTCTCAAAACAAGATTAAGATTAGGTGAAATACAAAGAATATTAAAAGAATATCAACCAATAGCAATATGCTTACAGCACACTAATGATTACTGTACCATCTATTGGTAATTATCATCTTGCCTCTCATTCTGTGCCCTCTACTGATACATTAGGGACAGCAATATACGTAAATAATAATATTACTATGATAATATAATAACAACCCCAGAACTCCAGACAACGGGTATTAAAACTCTATCTTAGAAATAACACCTTTAATTTAATATAATATATACAATCAACCCTCCGTGGTTATGATTTAGAAAGACTACAACAAATTCTCCCAAATATACAGGAGAACTTTTTATTAGTGGGAGATTTCAATGCCCATAATCCTTTATGGGATTCTTTTTGCATTAATGCTGATATAAATGGTGAAAGGTGGAACAATAACTATCAATCATAACCTTTGTACGTTGAATGTAAGTGATATTAGCACCTATTATTCAAAAACTTATGGGTCATCTCATCCATAGACTTAACCATATGTTCCTCAAGTATTATTGACAAATTCGAGTGGAATGTCCTGGATGATCTTTATACTAGTGATCATTTTCCTATCTTGATAACTTGTTTGGGACATACATCTGCTTCTTCAGTCCCTCGATATAATACAGACAAAGCGAACTGGGACATGTATAAATATCATACAAGTCAATTACCATCACTCAATCCTTTACAGGATCATGATGAGACAACTGAAATTATAACTAACCTTATAACCACTGCTGCTGATCATTCTATACCAAAGATTACTTCTAAGCCTCTAAAACATTGTGTCCCTTGGTGGTCTGAAGTATTAAATGATTTAATAAATGAAAAACATATTATTGGAAGGAAATTAGAAACACTAAACAGACGATTCAAGGCATTAAGCTCCAGACCTTTGCATTTTGAAAATACAGCAAACAAACTTATCGATATAGCCATAGATAATCATATTTCTAAAACCTTATTAATAATAAATTTCAGCAAAATTTGAGAAGAGAAGCTATTAAAGGGAAGATTATGTCCTGGCAAAAGTATGTCTCAAGCCTATCGGACACAACATCGATAAGCAAAGTATGGGAGAAATTTAGAAAAATTAATGGATCCTATAATAGATCACCAGACATACACTTTTGCACAATGGATCACCAGTACATGATCCTAAATCAATTTCAAATATTTTAGGTCGCAGTATAGAAGTAATAAGTAGTATTGATAACATGGATGCCCATTTTCGATCCATCAAAACTAGAGAAGAAGCAGTTTCTCTGAATTTTGAATGTGTAGAAGACATTTATTATAATAAGAAATTTACTGAAGAAGAATTTGAATATGCTTTAAGTAATTGTAACTCCTCTGCTCCTGGTAAAGATAGTATAAACTTTGATATGATCAAACATTTGGCTCCTATGGCTAAGACCTATCTTTTACAATTTTATAACCATCTTTGGAGCAGACATCTTTTTCCAAAAACATGGAAACATGCCATAGTAATACCCATAGCTAAACCAGGTAAAGATCCTAGCAATCCCAACAATTATAGACCAATTTCACTGACCAGTTTGCTTGTGTAAACTTTTAGAAAAAAATGGTAAATTTTAGGCTCACCTGGTGTTTGCGTCGTAACAAAGTCCTATCACCAACGCAGTTTTGGATCACAAAAAAGAGAGATCAACTCTAGATTCTCTTTCCCATTTAGAAAACCATATAAGAAGATGGTTTTGAAAGAAAACAAAATTACAGTAGCAGTGTTCTTCGATATTC